>NC_056739.1:1571267469-1571287469 GCF_019279795.1 Protopterus annectens | reverse complement strand
CTCTGATGATCCTGCCACAGCTGTTTCCGCAATATCATATTGTGTAGTATGGCACATACTGTAAACATCTGTGCACATGTGGCTGAACAGTACTGCAGTGCTCCACCAGATATATCAAAGCACCAGAATTATGACTTGAGCAGCCCAAACACATGCTCTGTGATGTTCCTTGATTGTGCATGTGCCTCATTATGGCATTCTTTGGTGGGTGTGTGCATTTTTGATGGGTGTCATCATCCACGATTCCAGTGCACAGCCAGCATCCCCCAGAAGATGGCTGTATAGAATGTCCCCTCAGCAAACATCTGGTACAGCTGTGATGTATGCCAGATATGGGAGTCGTGATAACTGCCAGCATACAAATTCATGATAATCCCCTGGGTATTACACTTCACCTGGCAGTTGATGGAGTGATACCCCTTGCAGTTGATGTAAACTATACCCTCCTCATCAGGCAGTGCTTTGATGTGTACGTAAGTGCAGTCTGTGGCACCCAGTACCTCAGGGTAGTGTGCTACATGGTAGAAAAATGGCATACTGCTAGCCCTCTCCTCAGGGGTGTGGGGTAAATAAATGTGCTCACTGGCATGTATTAGCATGGCATCCAGGAACTTGGTGGAGTACCCTGGATGCTGATGTCTGTGAGACCCCCATCATGTCCCCAGTTGGTCTTTGGAAAGAACCTGTAGTTAGTATCCTAAGGGATACACATACCTTTGTTTCCACTGGGATGGGTTCCCCTCTGTTGGCTCTGGGTCTGAGTTGAGGGCTGTAGAGCTCAATGAGTTCTTGTAGTATGTCCCTGTCCACAGTGTAGCGCTCTACAATCTCCAGCTCATGTAGCTTCTGGAAGGTTACCCTGGCCTGAACACTCTTCTCCTTCTCAGTCTAGTCCTATTGTCAGCAGCAGCAGCATTGACCTCAGCACCTAGCACATACAGATGTAGCAGAGCTGCGGGAGCCCCTATCATTGCTTTGGTTAAAAATCCCACATGTGTACTCCACTGGTGCAGATTATGGGGGGTAAAATCAGATTGTAGGGTGTTTGCAACTTTTGTAGTGCTCTGATGTAGGTACAAACTGTGTGATTGGCTACCTATGATGCATTCTGCCTGCCAAGTCCATCAGTATCGGTGTTTTATTGGCCCAGTTTAAGTAGTACAGGGGTCATCAGTAATTTATATATGCTTGGCTTTCTCAGGCAATTTTTTTTTAACAGCTTTCCCTGCTAAGCACTGCGGCACAGCATGCAAATGCACTCAAACTAGCTAAAACATACGCCCCAAAGGTAAACAAAGCTTAGCAGTCACTGGACACACCTCCCCCTGCTCAGCTGAGTGGTGCAGCATGCAAACAGGCACTGCTGAGCTCCAGTGTGCTTAATGAAATACAGACACACCTTCTGTTGATGTCAGCTACCTCTTCTGTGGACACCAACATGGTTCTGGGGCTACATGGATGTGATCTGTGGGCACGGATACCAATTTTTGTTATTCAGTAACCGCAGCTCATTTGGATACAGATCCATGCACACATCCAGGAAACCACACTATTGCAGACCCTGCCTCCTTAGCAACCACAGAAATCTACCATTGTACATACTCCATGCAAGGGCCTTTAATGCATTATTGTCACATATTTTATTTTTTTCATTTTTACACTTTTAATTATTTTCTTTTTGCATAACAGCATGTTTGCACACTGTTGCATGCCATGCAAACACAATATGAGTATTAAAAAATATATTTTACATTATTTTCCATTCATTTTTGGCACACAGGGCATAGTTTTGCACATATCTGTGTCTGCTATTCTATTTCTGTTCTTCTACCTGGGCTTTTACAGTCCCTGTTCGCTTTTTTATCTTGTGTACATTGAAGTTTTCCGTGTATACTTTGGACACCAAACAGGGTCTGCATTAATGCCTATCTGATTGCTGGATTGCTCCAACACCCTCATTTGCATGTAATTCACCTACTTATGAGGTGATTTGCATGCCATGGACACTTCTGTGTTCACACAGTCGTGCACACCCCTCAGCTCCTTTCACTGGATTGCACGGCTCCTTATTTCCATGTAAGCTCCATGCTATTATGCCTACATGGAAAATTAATCCATGTAGGCTTTATTGAATTCGCCCCTTTGTCTTTCCCTGTAAGTTTCTTCAGTCACCCTTAATGGCTCATAACTTCTTCTCCATCCTAATCCTTCTCCTTCTAATAACATTCCTGGCTTACAAACATGTAGCCTGATGGGTTATCTTTATTCAGTAGTGATTAGTCTCACAAATTTCCTCATTTAATGTTCCTGCATTTCTTTATTCAATTGTATTTCTCTTATTCATTATCAAACTGTTTCCGGTATCTTGAGTCTTTTTTACTGCTTTTAACCTATGTTAATAATCACATAAACTATCAGTCCTTCTCCCTCTGTCTCACTTTGTCACACATTTGCAATTCTGCTGCAATTTTCACATTTATAGGTTCATAGGTTTATAGGTGTGTATTAGGCTAATGGCCCTGGGGCCTTTATAAACCTAGCCCAAACAATTTCCCGACACCATGCCACCCGATGTTAGTTCACAGTGCCTCTATCCATTAGGGCAACTGGAGTGATCCCTGGGGTGAACTTTCTGTTACCCATCCACTTGTTGAGAATTCTCTTGAGGTGCTCTGCTTGACGTGAATGGGAAGCTTATTCCAGAGTATGGGCAGTCTTTGGGAGATGAACCTGTCCCTCCAGCATGTTCTGTTAATTGTGATAGTGAGGTTGTAGTTTCTGGAGCATATGGTATAGGGGGATTGGGATTTCTTTAGGTGTAACATTTCAAGTAGGGCTGGGTCAGACATGGCTTTGTAAGTCAAGCAGAGATAACTTCTGAGTAGACAATAAGGGACTGAGAACAGCTGAAGCTTCTTGAGTCTGTCTGTGTAGGACATGTTTTTAAGGCCTAGGATATTTTTTGTGAGGTATTTTAGTGCAATACCTTTGGTTATAAGATGTGCCACATAGAAGGACTTTGTGTCCACAGTGTCAATGTGGTGGTCAAAGGTGAGGTGGCTGTCGACCTGGGTGCCCAGATCAGTATTTAGTGGGCTCCCGTTGACATGGTAATTTGTGGGAGCTGAGTTTTTCCAAAGGGAATGATAACGCATTTTTTGGCATTAAGCTTAAGGCCATGGTTCTGGCACTAGTCAATGGTCTCAGACAGGCCCTTTTGTAGGATGTCTGCATCAGCTGGGGAGTTGATAATGACTCCTAGCTTGCAGTCATCAGTGAACTTGGTCTGCCAGAGTCCCTATGTGTTGGCCTGGACTTCTGAGAAGTAGATGCCAAACAGGAGAGGGCCCAGGACTGAGCCCTGTGGGATTCCACTCGACTGGTCGACAGTCTGACTTGGAGTCTGCAACTTTCAGTCTGTGGGTCCTGTCTGTGAGCCAATTTGAAACCCACCTAGTGATATAAAGATTGATGCCTAGTTTGGTGAGTTTATTAATGATACCAGAGTGGAGAATGGTATCAAAGGCCTTGGCCAGGTCAAGATAGGCTGTATGCACTGCCTTACCTTCATGCACAGCCTTGGTGACTACATCCTCTTATTTTACCATCTTAATAACCCTCTCATTCTCCATCCATCCCATGCTTCCTTAATCTAGGCCTCTATTTTCTCTTTCGCCACCTTTTCTCAGAAAAGACCTGGGTTTAACCTCCAACCTCTGCATTCCTCTCTGTTTCTGACAGCAGTCTCCATAACTAGAGGTAACATAATAAGTAAATAAAATTATTAACTGGGTAAGCCCACTGTGAAACAGCCACTTTTGAAGCACAAACCAGAAGCAATGTCTGATTCAACGACTTACTCAGCGTCACAAAAAAGAGAAATAAAGGCTATGGGTATTAAACCCAGAACTACTGCGTGATCTATATGTAGCAACACACACGTTCTTAATCTTCAATACAAACTGCCAAAACCCTGACAGTAATTGCCCTGCTCTGTAAAAGTGACAATTTCTTGTTATAACACTGTAGTCATGTCCTTCATATATGCCTTAAGAAAAAATTAGTCTAACCTAGACCTCAAACCTTAGTGAGTTTAAAGTATAGAGCCATCCTTTGGACTCCAACATTCTATAACAGGCATCCAGACCAATCCCTTCATAGAGTCTTTCCTTGATTTACATGCTTTCCTGTTTTTAAAGATTTGTAAAGGCACATTTATCCATTATAATATTCCTAACATTCAATTATATGTTTATATATCTTGACAAAAGTAGTACGTCCAAGGCAAAATCATCCACTTGACTCATGAATTTAGTAGTCTTAGCAATGCAAACCTTGGCAGTAAATAAACTAAAACAGATACACATGCTAATTTTAGTAATCACTGTGAAATGGCAGCTCTCAGGATTTCTTAACACTACCCCTCTTCTTACAGTTCATTCATCTGTGCCTGATCACCAACCCTTTTCCTGTATCCTGAATCAGACACTAACCTAATTATCTTCCACCCTTCTAATAAATTGCTGTGGACAACTGTGCTTCATAGGTGATACTACCACATTTATAATTGTTGCTAATAATTTCATATCCTCTCTAACCCACTCATTGTTTCTTAGCAATGCTGTTCTGTCCTTCATCTTTTTTTTTTCTTTTATTCATCAGATCTACAAATCTTAATCCTTTCCTTATCATAACTTGACCATCCCCTCCATTATTCTACAAACCAGGTCCAAGTTCTTTCAAAACTATAAATAAGATTTGTCTGTTTTCCCTTCTACCTGTACCTCAGTCATCAAAGTTACTGCTAAACCATTGCTTTTACCTCTTCCCCAAACTCTTAAGAAGCCTGTGTCAGCCTATTCCACCATATGTCAGAATATAATCAGTTCTTTTAGGTAATAGAACAATTGACATTTAGCAACAGGCAGCTTGAGGGCCATAATCCAGCCAAAGCATTTCATCCAGCCCTTGGCATGTCGAACAACAGGGTGCTTTGACTGTGCATATGCATGTTGGACATGGTAATGTGGCCCTCCATACCTTATCAGTTATGTTTTGTGACCCCTGAACATTATGGTCAGTATCCTCTGAATCAGGGTTGGACACCCAATTGAACAATTGAACCTCCTGCTCTGTCCGTAAAAAGTCTGACACCAGCCAACCTTCTTACCTTGACACTCATGCCCACTATCACCCCTTTTAATATTAAATCTCAGTTTAAAACCTCACACTCGGTAGTGTCACATTTATGTAGTAAGAATAAACTCTCAGTTAACCGGAACTCAAGCAACCAGCAATCTCAAGCAACCAGCAAAAAAAAAAAATCGAAGAAATACAGTACGATTTTCATGTGTTGCACTTTCTGTTTTCCCCCCGCAGAAACATACTTTGCATTTTTAGAGTTTTAGAGTTTTAAATAGGAAGATAAGAATAAATTCCCTCTCAACGGACCCTGGTAATTACCGCCCCATAAGCTTAACAAGTCTAGTCTGCAAAGCTATGGAGAGGATCATAATGGAGCTCATAAACAAAGATATAGGGGACTTGCAGACATTGGACCCGACCCAGTTTGGCTTTGTCAAGGGAAGATCATGCCTTTTGAACTTGGTCGACTTCTTCGAAATAGTCACCAAGGCCATTGATGAGGGAAAGGCAGTCCATACAGCCTACCTTGACCTTGCAAAGGCTTTCGACACAATACCCCACTCGGGTATTGTAGAAAAACTTACCAGCTTAAATGTAAACCCATATGTCACAAGATGGGTTGCAAACTGGCTTAAGGACAGAACCAACAGGGTTAGAGTTGCTGGCGCTGTGTCAGACTCCAAGCCGGTCACAAGTGGTGTCCCACAGGGCTCGGTCCTTGGCCCCCTATTGTTTGGCATCTACTTCTCAGAAGTACAGGCCAACATGGGAGGACTTTGGCTGACAAAGTTTGCAGATGACTGCAAACTGGGCGCCATAGTGGAAAGTGCATCGGACACTGATATCCTTCAGAAGGGACTCACGGAAACAGATAGCTGGTGCCAGAGCCATGGCCTGAAGTTAAACGCCAAAAATGTATAGTCATACCCTTCGGGAAAAACAAGGTAACCCCAAGCTACCATATAGGTGGCAATCCACTAAGCACAGAAGAGGTTATCAGGGACCTGGGGACCCAGGTTGACAGTGGCCTTTCTTTTGACACTCACATTGCTAAAGTGGTTAGAAAGACCTTCTACATTGCCCACCTGATCATGAAGGGATTCACATCCAGATCTAGTGAGGTCATTGTTCCCCTGTACTCTTCACTTATCAGACCAATGATCGAGTACAATGCCCCATTCGGGATGTATCTCACCCGACATCTGCAGCAATTGGAGAGACCCCAAAAGTTCCTCACCAAAAGGATAAAGGGACTCCAAAATCTGTCATATGCTGCCAGATTGAAGAAACTCCAGCTCTATTCAGTCGCATACCGTCTGCTCAGAGGTGACATGTGCCTGACATACAAGGCCATGTCCAACCCAGAATTAATGGACATGCTCCACCTCAAAAATCCAAATCCACCAAAACCACTAGAGCAAGCGACTTAAACCTTAGCACGGATATAAATAGGACGTGCTGGAGGGATAGATTTATCACTCAGAGACTCCCTATGCTGTGGAATAAAATCCCGGTCCATGTGAGGCAGAGCACCTCGCTGACTCTGTTCAAGAGAAATCTAGACCTGTGGATGGGAGATCGTAGGTTTACCCCGGGAATCATCTCTGGGTCACTGCTGGACAGAGGCACAACAAACTAATGGGCACAGTATTTTTTCATATAAGGGGTGGCGTAAGCCACAATAATTTGGGCTAGGCTTATAAATGCCTTAGGGCAGATAGCCTAGTATAAACCTATGAACCTATGAACCTAAACTCAACCTGAGAACAGGTTAAACCAAACAAATAGTATACGGTACAGTTTTAGTCAGGCCTATTTTTAATAGCAACTCCCAAGCAACCAGAAACTACAGTTATGCAGCATCTACCAATCCCCATAGGCGCCGGTTAACTGGGAGTTTATTGTATAATGTAAATCTTGGGCGTTCTTGCTTGGAACAACACTGTCACTCTGTTTTACATTTAAAGCATTATTTGAATCACATTGTTTATGCAAGGTACTTCATAACCATAATTGCTTTACTGTTACTAAGCATTTTGCCATTTAATTATTCTAAAAAATAAAAAGTAGGGGGAAGATAGATATGTATTTATGTAATTTGCACTCAACAAGAGAACCATCTTCACCCTACATATAGCAGAATAAATGTAGCGATATCAGATATTTGCAAGGCAAGCAAATTTACACCCTTCATCAAATAGTCATCATTTCCATGACATCTTTTAGCCATTTATGTAATGTTACTACAATAAAGTTACTTCAGTCCTTCATCTGGTTGTCAGTAGATGTCTTAATGTAATATTTTCCCATTTCTTATTTATAAGATAGCTTGTTATTAAAACTCTTAGTTCAGACTCTAAAACATATTCTTCCACGTACTTATAGTATCAATATAGTTCAGCATTATGCCAGATAGACAGAACAATAGTTGCTGCTTAATGCTTCAATGCATGAACATTGTTCTATTATCTTTGAGTATGTTCATGTTGAGTGGTTGTCCCCAGGTTTCTAGATCTTCCAACGACTTTTGTTATATTACTGCTTTCATCCTGTTAGGTCAGCAACCTGCCTAGGATGCAATGAAATTTACTCGCAAAAAACTTACTATACTCATTTTGCCTTTATTTATTAATACAGAATGCATATCCCCTAGAATCCAATTAACAGGTGCACAAAGCCCTGAAGTTCAAAAGGTTTCCAAATATGTCCAACTTTAAACTTGATTATGATATCGCCACCTTCTTGGTATGAGGCACATCTCCATCTTTCACTCAGTGGAATTAATTAAGTTATATGATGAACATCCTCTTTCACATGGCTCTGCTTAGATTTTTCCCCAACTCAGGGGCACTTTTGACAGTATTTTGTTCACTAGTCTTCTGTTCTGTTATTAAGCTTGAATTCCAATTCTTGAACTGTGGTCTCAGAAATTATTATTTTTTTTCTTCCATTTAGTTTGTTTTGTTGCCAAGAAATGCTCCAGTGTCACTACTGGACTTTTTATTGCAGTTTTTTCTCTGCTAGAACATTCAGCCAAGCTACATACACTAAAGAGTATCTTACCCATGGTTACTTCGTTTCAATAAAAGAGTTTCTGTTTACCATCATCCCTGTTGAAAATTCATTATCTGAATAATGTATCTTTTGCCAATCCTTAGCAGATACTTCTTCTTCCACATATGTGTTAGTACCTGCTCTTTCTTTCCATAAATGTTAAAAAGTATTATGGATCTGTCGCTCTCCTATCTAAGACACAATAGAAGACTCTTTGTGGGTTCTGTTCAAGCAGCTTTATTTTATACAAAGACATCACTATAGAAGATTACTGACTTTAAGTTAAGTAACTTATATACAAAACTATGATCTTGCATGCTCTCTCCCTGGCTGCTCTTTCAAAATGGCACTAGAGATTGCACGTGTCTGGAATTTATACATGCACGTATAGCCTTGACATGCTTCTTAAAGATATAGCACACACATCACTTGCACTCTGATCTACATACTCCCTCTTAGAAAAATAGATCATATAACATTATCAGGCATGCAGAAATCACAGGTAATTCTATGTCCTGCATTATACAATACAAAATATACAGATATATACAATCAAGTCCACATTACTGCATACTTCACACTAGGCTTAGATACTCATCCATATCATGTGGCATAAAACTGTGAATGAGATTTAGGAACTGGAACTGTCTCTGCAAAATGGTTGACCTGTGGAATGTTTGAATCATTTCCTGGAATGGAATCAGAATTTTGAACACGTTCGGGTATGGGAACAGTGTCTGATTCACTCTTAGATTTGAAATCTACATCACAGACGCAATATTGTGATGGTGATGATGATTCTGTTAAAGGAAGAAGATGTCTATGGTTCCTTTTATACTCAACACCTTTGAACTCTACCAGGTAAGATATCAGCTCAGCACAAATGCCTGTAATCTGTCCTATTCAATTAAAACTTTTTGTTGTCGGAATTCGTACCATCTCTCCTTCCCTCAACTGACAAAGTAATCTGCTCGATCTGTCATAACTAGATTTCTGGACATTACACTTCTTCAACAATTGAGCCTTGATGGTTTTATTGTTCTTAGGTTTAGGCTTCAATAAACTAGAAGTAATGGGTAACATAGTTCTAATTTGCCTGAATATTTGAGCAGGTGAGCCAAAAATATCATCACATAGTACGTTTCTGAGATTAAGCAAATTCAACAACACATCAGTACCGTCATGCTTTGACCTTTCAAGTAATTGCTTTGCACTTTGCACTGCATATTCAGCTAGACCATTAGATTGAGGATATTCAGGACTACTGGTGACATGTACAAAGTCCCATTCTTTTGCAAATTTCTGAAACAACTGGCTAGTAAATTGAGTGCCATTGTCAGAAAAAAAGTTTGTGTGGACTACCATGAACTGAGAAATGATGTTTCAACTTAGTAATAATAGCAGTGGATGTTACGTTAGGTAGCAGATCAATCTCAAACCAATTCGAATAAGAGTCTACCAAAACCAAATAGTGTTGATTGTTCCACTCGAAGATATCAGTTGCTACAGTAGACCAAGGTAGCTCAGGAACTGGACTTAGCTGAAGCGGTTCTCTTTGCAAATGCAGTCTAGTACTATTGCATACTGAACAAGAAGAAAGAACTAATCTTTTGGTAATGAAAGCCAAAATACTAATTCTCTTGCTCTTCTCTTAGTGGATATGGACCCTGGGTGACCATGATGCAAAATCTTGATATTTTCTTGTGGTAAGTAAGTAGGAACAGCAATTTTAGGACCTTTGAAAATAATTCCATCTTCCATCAACAATTCATCTCTGTAAGGAAAATAGGTTTGCATTTCAGGTGGTACACTAGATTGCTTTGATGGACAATCATGCAACATTAATGTAGCGAATGAGCTTTTGTGAAATTGGATCAGTCTGAGTGTGATCTCTTAATTCATCAAGTCTAGTGGTGGAAAAATCATGTACTGACATCACATCAAAGTCAAAATTCTCTGCATTAAGCTGTTCTGTTGCATTTCTGGGCAATCTGCATAAGGTGTCAACCAAACAGAGCAATTTGCCTTTTGTGTAGACCATATTGAAATTGTACTTTTGCAATTTGAGCATCATTTTCTGTAATCTCACTGCACTGGAATGCATAGACCTCTTTAAAATAGTAACTAGAGGCTCATCAACATCTTCTTTCAGCTGTTCCCATTAGAGGTTGCCACAGCGGATCATCTGTTTCCATTTCTTCCTGTCCTCTGCAGCTTGCTCTGTCACACCAACCACCTGCATGTCCTCTCTCACCACATCCATAAACCTTATCTTAGGCCTTCTCATTTCCTGTTACCTGGTAGCTTCATCCCTAGCATCTTTTTCCCAACATACTCAGCATCCCTCCTCAGCACATGTCCAAACCAACATAATCTTGCCTCTCTGGCTTTGTTTCCAAACCTTCCAACCTGGGCTGACCCTCTAATATACTTATTCCTAATCCTGTCCACCCTCGTCACAACCAGTGCAAATCTTAACATCTTTAACTCTGTCACATCCAGCTCAAACTCCTGCCTTTTTGCCAGCGCCACTGTCTCCAACCCATATAACATAGCTGGTCTCACTACCCTTTTGTAGACCTTCCCTTTCACTCTTACTGGTACTTGTCTGTCACAAATCACTCCTGACACTCTTCTCCACCCACTCCATTCTGTCTGTACTCTCTTCTTCACCTCTCTTCCACACTCACCATTACTCTGAACTATTGATCCCAAGTATTTAAACTCATCCACCTTCGCTACCTCTACTCCTTGCATCCTCACCATTCCTCTATCCTTCCTCTAATTCACACACATATATTCTGTCTTAGTCCTGCTGACCTTCATTCCTCTTCTCTCTAGAGCATATCTCCATCTCTCCAGGGTTGTCCCCACCTGTTCCCTACTCTCACTACAGATCACAAAGTCATCTGCAAACATTATAGTCCACGGGGACTCCTGTCTGATCTCGTCTGTCAACCTGTCCATCACCATTGCAAATAAGAAAGGGCTCAGAGCTGATCCTTGATGTAATCCCACCTCCTGTACCACTCTTACATACTTCTCTGACACTCTCGACTTCCTCATACAATACATCTCCTGTCTAGGCACCCTGTCATTTGCTTTCTCTAAGTCTACAAAAACACAATGCAACTCCTTCTGACCTTCTCTGTACTTCTCCATCAACACCCTCAGAGCAAACATCGCATCTGTAGTGCTCTTTTCCAGCATGAAGCCATACTGCTGATCACTAATCATCACCTCCCTTCTTAACCTTGCTTCCACTACTCTTTCCCATAACTTCATGCTATAGTAACTATAGAATAGCAACTAGAGGCTGATGGTCAATTTCAATCTGAATAGCTCGACCATAAATATAATCATGAAACTTGGAACATGCAAAACTATTGCCAAGAGCTCCTTCTCAATTTGAGCATACTGCATCTCAGTTTGGGTCAGTGTTCTAGATGCATAGGCTATTGGTCTGCCCTCCTGAAGTATAACTGCACCAAGACCAAATTTTGAAGCATCACAGGAATGAGTAACTGGTTTGTTCACATCATAGTATCTTAATATAGGTGGGGTGGCAGTTTTCTGCTTGAGGTCTTCAAACACCTTCTGGTGCTGTTCCAACCATGACCATGCAACATTTTTGCATGTTAGCTCTCTTAAAGGTGCTATCAACTCACTGAAGTCTGGTATGAACTTGCCTAAATAGTTGACCATGCCTAGAAAATGCTGTAGAGCTTATCTGGTACTGACATCTCAAGAACCGCTGCTTGCTTGGTCGGGTCTGGTCTCAAGCCCGCACTCATAAACAAATGACCTACAATACGTAACTCCTGGAAGTCTGAATTTGCACTTCAGAAGATTGAACTTCAAGTTTACTTCACGTGCTCTGTCTAGAACATTCTTGAAGTTTCTGTCATGCTCTGCTTCACCATTGCCTTCAACCAATAAATCATCTACTATTATGGTACAAGAATAAACGTGAAATAATTTGCTCCATTGCACACTGAAAGACTTCACTTGCAGAATTTATTCCAAATGGCATCCTTAGGAATCTGTATCTGTCAAACAGAGTACCAAAAGTAGTTAGAAATGAGGATTTATGATCAAGCTTCACTTGCCAAAATAAACTCTTTGCACCCAAAACAGAAAATATAGTAGCATTCGGGATTAGAGCTGCAACTTATTCGACTGTGCACATTGGCTGATACAGTCTCTTTGATACTTTGTTCAGATCTCTTGGGTCAATACATATTCTGATTTCATCTGAGCATTTTTTGTGAGCGGCTACCATGGACGGCACCCATTCAGTTGGTTCTGTGACTGGACAAATTACACCTTGCTGCACTATTTTATCCATCTGAGCTTTAACTTTATCCTGCATAGCTATCGGAACTCTTCTCACTGCTCTGACTACTGGAGTGACCTCTGTGTCTAACATCATGGAATACACAACTGGAAGTTTGCCTAATTTGTCCTCAAAAACATCAGCATACTCTGAGAAAATGGCTTCAGAAAAATTAGAACTCGGAAATGCACTTATGTGATGGACTTCTTTAGCAAAAGAAAGCAGATTCATTCTTAAAGTATCTTTGAGACCTAATAAAGATTGCACTGGTCTTCAGACTACATAGAATAACAAGTTGTAACAGTTCTCAGCCAAATAACATGAAAGCATCACTGAACCTTCGATTTAAATTTCTTCACCTCCATAAGCAAAAAGTCTCCCACTACTGGCTACAATGAGTTGTTCTTTAGTTCTCACTTCAGCAAATGTGTCTGCTGATATAACATTACACTTTGAACCAGTGTCTACTTTGAGCTCTGTGAATTTTACATTAATCTGGACAGTACAAAACACTTTGCTTCTTGTCAATAGATTCAATGGATCAACTTTTTCACCAAGCACTGATACACCATCTACATAGAAAGCTGACTGCTTAGGCTTTAGTTGATCAACTTGCTTTTTTGTGTGACCTTTCTTTACAATTGTGTGAGGCTTACTTGATTTCCAAAACTTTTGTAAATGGTTCCATTTTTTACACTTGTGGCATTGCTGACCAAATGCTAAGCACTTCTCTCTTTTAGACTCATGATTTGCACCATGATTGTGACAGTTAACAATAAAGCTAGACTTGGGTTTTGCTGATTCATGCTTCAACTGCACTGAGATTGAACACACTCCTTTCTTAGAACTTTCTGGAAAGCCATGTGCCTTTCCTGGAAACCCTGTAGCTGCCACATGCTTGGGCCTACTTTTGTTCACCACGTGTTGCATACTATCTACATTTGCTCTGGAGCCAACTGAAACAATGCTCTTGTTACCATCAAGCATACTTGTGTGCCTTTCTGTCACCTCATGGATTTGACAAATCTCTATGGCTTTGCTCAATGTTAAATCACTGTCATGAAGTAAAATCTTTCTCACAGCAGCACTATTAATACCACACACAAGCCTGTCCTTTATCATCTCATCTTTCAAGTCACCAAACCAACACATTTTAGCTCTGTTTCTCAAGTCAGTTATATAAGCTGCAAATGTTTCCCCTGGTTTCTGATCTATTGTGTAAAACAAATGCCTTTCTAATGTAATATTCATCTGGGGGTTACAAGTTTTTCGGAACTTGTGCTTCAAACACTCTGAGTCTTCCCTTGATTCTGTCTGTACAACAATATGACAATTTTCACTTTCTCCTTCATATACTGCAGGTGCATAAACAAATAAACATTCTCTTTCTATGGCCTCTGACCCAGCTAGGTTTAGCAAAATGAATGCCCTGGTGCATGCATCTTTATCTGCATAAGCTGCTTGTATAAAAATATAGTACTCTTGCTCAAATATTCTCCAATTCTCTGCAATATTCTGATCAAATACAAGTGGTAGGGGTTTTCGAAATCCATCCGCCATATTAATACTTACCAGTGAAGGATTTTGCAAATAAGCACAAACATATACACATGCACATATGCCAAAAAAATAGAACACAACCCATGACAACAGTTTAAGGAATGACCAAAACCAAGCGGAGAATATTGTCAGCAACCAATAACAAATAATCCAATATTCCAACAGTTCGAACAGTCTTTTATTGTACGATATTCCGCAGAGTCATTTATCATCACTTTGCTAAAGTCATTTATCATCATTTTAAGAAACATTTCAACAAATTTACAATGTGACTGAATAACTCTCAGGCACTGTAATATTCTTATAATGTCTTCATTTGCAAGAATCACTTCTTATCAGTGTAAGATACATATCGGGTAACTACACAGTGTGAATAAATCGAACATCTCTTGCCCAAAACTCAGTAATATTTCAAAATAATTGCACTTTGTGAATAACTGCATACAGCACACTGAAATATCCCCAAAATGGCAGTACCTTGCTAGGCAACTCTTTACAGTACGAGAAACACTCTGTAATGGCGGCACTTTGCAAATAGACACATCCAGCACAAGAAGCGTTTCAAAATGGCTATACTTTGACCACTTTTCACAAAATAGTTACACTTTACACACAGCAAACTCTTTGCAATACATGCACAGTAATAAGTAAACTCTGTAAACACTTGTACACACTTTGAGATACTTCAAATAACTTTAGTTATCCCCTTGATACAATACGAAGTCATAGTTATGCCAAAACACAGCACTTTGCCAAAACACATGGTTGCCTTGCCTTATTTTTGCTTAATATGCCCTTTTTGCCCTTATTATATTTGTTTTGCTCATTTAAGTCCTTTTCATGCCCAACATACTTTTTTTGTGGTCGTTTTACTCTAAACATGCCCAGTTTTTCCTTAAACACACTCATTTTGCTTTACTGTTAATCTTTTCATCAAATACTTTTATCTTAAACATTTCCTTTAGTTTACCAACTTTTTGTGCTTTCTACTTGCTTAATAATGCAGTTTGTGCCCTTGTAATGCCCCTTTTTTGTATTTCGTATCAAATAAATAGCACTATTTCTCATTGCCTTCTTTTCTGGCTCTGTTTGTGCTCTTTTCTCTCAATTTTACCTTCACTATCGTCTCTGTACCTTATGGATCTGAATATTATTCTCTTCAATCCCGGTTCTGACACCATGTCACTCTCCTATCTAGGACACAAGAGAAGAGTTTTTGGGGATTCTGTTCAAGCAGTTTTATTTTATACAAACACATCACTATAGAAGATTACTGACTTTAACTTAAGTAACTTATATACAAATTAACAACTACAATCTTGCATGCTCTCTCTCTGGCTGTTCTTTCAAAATGGCACTAGGGATTGCACATGTCTGGAATTAATATGTGCACATACAGCCTTGACATGCTTCTTAAAGATATAGCACACACATCACGTGTCCTCTGATCTACAGATCTAGGTCTAGCAATCACACTCACTGATTTCAGCCCAAGACTCCTACACGCACATTTGATACCACAGGGCCTTATCTTTTGTGGTGCCACATTGGAAAAATGGTTAATCAATATATCTACTTTCAACTCCTTTGAAGACATCTGGCAATTGTAAATTAATTTGATGGTGCTTCTTTTCAGAATACTGCAGATTTTCAGCTATTGTAAAATGTTAATGTAATCACTACACCACTACTCCCTCTGATGCTTTCAGTTTATGATAATAGTCTGAAACAGTCTGACCCAAAATCTGCTGTTCTTCATGGATTTTATTGCATAACTGTTCTGACTTCACTTAATTCAGGGCAGTCCTCTAGCCTAATCTTCCAAATTTTGCATAATAGAAGGTTCATAAGTAGCTTGGAGAGTTTGCTGCTGGCTCAGTCCTACTGCAGCCACTGTGACTTTTCTGCACTTTTCAGCTCATCTCTTCATACGTCACTGATACTTACCAGTTTGTAGTTGCACCTTCCAAGACAGAAAAAACAGGGTCATAATGTCATTTCCTTCTTTATGGTATTTGTATGCCTCATATTGCTTATTGTACTTTGTGCTTGGTTTTACTGAAAGGGCACTGTTTAGTAGCAAATACTTGTTTTGTCTTAAATGTCTAAGGATGGCTTTCAATATTTATTTTATTGACTGAATGAGGAAATTGTTGGGTGCTTTGGGAATAGGAGCTGATTGAGGACTACATTTTGGGGTCATTCATGAGGCTTTCTCCATTGTAAACCATCAGGGACTTTGGTTCATATATTGGCTAGAACTTACTTTGGTTCTTTTGTATTGGCTAGAACCGACTTTGCCAACTCACACACTGCTGAATGCACAGCTTAGACAAATCACATATGCCAGGGCACTTGTGGCTTTTTGCCAGCTTTTGTTCTTAATGCTGGAAATTTTAAGTCAGCTTTCTTTGACTGACTAATTACTTATTGTCTGTGATGGAAATCACATCTTTAAATGTATTATGGCCCTGCATTGTTTTGTTCACTGTTTATACCTGCCTGTTCGTAGAGATCCTAAATATAGGGCTTAAGTTCAGTTTTGAACATATTGATTGCTATATTTTGTATTATCTTACTACTGTTTTACAGTTTTTTAGAATGTAGTTGAATCTGAAACCCAGGGTTATTTTGTAGAGCAAAGGAGGAAGGGATAAGCTACTGGTTCATGACTGTTAACATAAGTACTTCCATACAAGAGAGACATGCACACATTTACACATGCATGGAGAACATGAGCTTCACCATAAGTTACAGACTGTATGGGAAATCTGAAATACATTTCTCTGGGTTGTTCATACAAAAAACATACTTAACCCCCTCGAGAATATATCAAGTTGCATGCTGTGTGAAAGCATGCTGTTCTCTTTTAACAATGATGCTGAAGGTGGGGGGAGGCTTAAATTATATAGCCTTTACGCACACATATGACTCTCTTGACTATAAGGTTTAAGAGGGAATTTTTTTTTTCAAAACAGGTTTATTGTTTTAACATATAAGAGAAATATCATAACAATTTTATACAAGTAATTAAAAATAGGTATTATTATAATATTCAACAAAACAACTAAAGTATTTACAAAGACATCCACTACAATCAGATCAATTAATTAAACTAAAATACCATGCTATTGAAATTAAAATTTTTTTAACAGATTTTGTAAATTATCCCATACAATATAATAAGATGTTTTTCTATTTGTTCTTGTCCTAATTGTGCTTATTTCCATATGGCACACTATATTCATAACATTTTTAAATTCATTGAACGAAGGAGGTGTATCTGAAATCCAATTTCTAGTTATTATTTTCCTAGCCACTGCTAGAATAGACCATAACAAGGGAAGCTTAACCTTTTTAACACTTTGAGGTACAGGTGTGTTGAATAATATAAGAGATTTAGAAATAATGAAATTATCTGTAAAAAGAGCCTGCAAAAATTCATTAATTGACTTCCAGTATTCTTTCAATTTTATACAGTCATAAAACATATGAGCCCAGTCAGCATTAATTTCTACATTACATCTCTTACATAAATTATCTTTATTATTTATTTTATTCATCATCAAAGGTGTATAAAAGATCTATGTAAAATTTCCATGTATAAAGTCTCCAGACAATGGAAGACGTAGTTCTATAAGCAGATTCCAATATATATTGTTTATCTTGTTGATTTGGTGGGTCCCCATTAATAGAAGTGAAATAATTCCAGTATGAATCTACACTGTAAAAGTTTCTTGTCTGATAATTTTATGTATGTATGAAAGTTTACCTTTATCAGAAACTTTATGTTGTAAATTTAATATCAAGTAATCAATCAGTGTTGGAATAGATTCTTTAACTGTTATAGACATTAGATCTATTTTATTAATGAGATGTTGTCTAAAGGTCTGAACCTTTAACCAGCAAGTTTCTCTTAGATCAAATTCTTGTTTTAAAAAATCTAGATTTTTAACTTTATTATCAGATATCAACTACCAGTACTTTAGATCATTATCTATAGCTAAATGAGTTCCTTCAGAAGTAGATGACAAAAGCATACCCTGAGTATACATTATAGGGAATACAATAAAATTCCATTCCCTATACTTAGGGTGCATGAATATAAAGTTACGATAACTAATAATAATATTTAATGGGTAACAAACCATATGTTTAGGTGTAATAGGTGAAGTACAAAATTCCTTTAGTAACCATAACATGGAGTTATTTACAATCATATTTTTATGTGTTAAGGAGATTTTCATGAAGTGCATACTAATTAGCTCCCAATAATCTTTCCATTTTGTGACATATGACTGATCTATTAATAAAGTAATAACTTTTACAATAGAAGAGATAGTATATAAATCAAAGTCTGGAAAAGAAATACCCCCTTGAGACCAGCTATTAGTATGTTTCTTTAATGCAATCCTAGGTCTATTAGGTGCCCATAGGAAATTTAACATTAGTGTATTCAGTTTCTTGATAATTATTTTTGTAGGTGGAAGTGTTATTGATTGTATTAAGTATAAAATCTTGGGGAATATTATCATTTTAATAATTGTAAGTCTCTCCTCCATAGTAAAAAACATATTATTCCAGGTATTAAAAAGATTTTGTATATTAAGAAAACGGGTATTATAATTATTATATATAATAGATTTAATATCTTTAGATAGTATTATACCTAAATAAGTTATCTGACCTGAATTGGGTACATATTTAGTAAAATCACTAATGAGAATATTTTTTCGTGTATATATAGGTAGCATTTTAGTTTTTTCTTCATTGAATATTAAACCAGAAATACTTTTAAAATTCATCATGTTATCAAATAGAGACTGCATAGAAGAATTAGATCCTGCTGATGTAATTAGAACATCATCTGCAAAAAGTTGAATTTTGGATGTAGTAATTTCATCTATTTCAAAACCCTCTATGTCAGTACTGTTTCTGATCAAATTAGCCCAAGGCTCCATTACTAAAGTGAATAATAGTGGAGAAAGTGGACATCCTTGTTTTGTACCTTTAAGAATGGGTATTTTTTGTGAAACATATGTTCCTACCTTAATATAAGCCAACGTTCCTTTGTATAAATGCTCAATTAGATTTACAAATGCATCTGAGAAGTTTGTGCACTTCATTAAGGTAAACAGATAGTCCCAACTTACTGAATCAAATGCTGAACTTATATCAAGACTAATAAGTGTTAAATCTTTCTTTTTCCTATTTGCAAAATCTATTAATGTTAAAGTTCTTCTTATATTATCAAAAGTATTTCTATTTACAATGAAGCCTGTCTGATCTATATCTATAATGCCGGGAATGATTGTCTTCAATCTATCAGCAAAATACTCATAAACATTTTATAATCAACATTAAGTAATGAGATGGGCCGATATGAAGAACATCTAGTTGGATCTTTATTAGGTTTTAAAATTGGCGAAATAAATGTATATTGCCAAGATGGGGGGTTATTAACTCAGTTTGTGTCAAAATAAAAACCTTATGTATTAATGAATATGTACTTTTAGAAAGGATTTTATATATCTCTGGTATAATACCATCATTACCCGGTGCTTTGTTTGATTTAAGCTTATTTATTTGTGTAATAACTTCTGTATATGAAATACTCTTATCCAATAGTTTAATCTGTTGTTTATTAAGCTTTTTATTCATGTTTGTGGTTATAAACTCCTTTATTTTATCTTTAGGTTCCATGTTAATGTTGTTATGGTTAATTTTGTGAAAGTGATTTCTAAATTCATCTAGTATTTCTGGTATACTAGAAACATTCTTCTTTTTCCTTAGAGAAAAGATTGCTTTGATATGGTTTTGTTTATTCAACCTTTTTGTTTTATTTTTAAGTCTATGTAAGTATTTGGGGCTTATTGAATAAGACAAAAACTTGTATTTCTCTAAA
>NC_056739.1:1571107469-1571264969 GCF_019279795.1 Protopterus annectens | reverse complement strand
TTAAGTAGATTTTCAAAAACACTTGAATAAATGTTTCATTTTCTATGCCTTCTAAAATAAGACATTTACTTACTACAAGAAACTATCATTTAAACTCATTATAACTGACATATTTTATGAATTATAACATAGATATTTAAGTAATTATATAAAATAACTCACATTTAGATGTTAAAGAGTTCATTTTCCTTCACATAGTTGCATTTGCATCATTTCTATTTCCTGGTAGAGTGACATTCCTGAATCTGTGATGTGTCAGTGTGATATCTAGGTCAAAGGTGAGACTGGCTGCTTTCAGCTTCTCTGTGAGAATTCTGAGAGTTGAAGCTTTTGAAGTAGCTCATGGACACTGTGCATGAGACAGCCCACATCCCAGATTGTCTCTCTTAACATTTTGGCGGGAAACTTATTAAAAACTAGTGACAAACATTCATTTAGCAGTGTAAATGCATCTAAACATGACAAAACCTTCACAGTGTATTTTACAGGTTATTACAGCCTTTATGTAAGTGAAATTAAGCCCAAAATTATTAATAAGTAATAAAACTCAATATTTTTGTCCCAACTCAATTTTTATGCAAATCTTATTATTTACTGTGTCTATATGATCAAAAGCATTTCTATATATTAATAAAGAAAAGAAAAAGAGAGTAGAAAGTAAAAGGGTGTAAGGCAGAAATAAAAAAAATGTAAGAGAAAGCTATAAGAAGTATATAAAATGGAATATTACTTACTGTTTATATTAATAAAGTTAAAAATAAAACATATTATTTACTATTATTTAGTTCTAATTATTATTAGTTAAAGCATGACAGATTATTTACAAACAAGCATAAGCAGTATAATCAAGAAAGTATAATTAGGAATAGCATTTGAAGAACATATAAACTTTTTACAAGGATAAATATGTTATTATTCTATTAATCATATTTTCATTACTCTTCTCTCCCTGCCCTCCCCCACCCTTTACCCACTACATAATCTAAATAGAATGTCATTGTTTAAACAAAGAAAAGAAGAAAAGAAGAAGAAAAAAAAATGTATCAAATTACTGACCTTACTTCTCCTTTTCAGAAAGAGAAACAAGTTGAATCACAGCTTGCCATTAAATCTCCAGATATTTTGACTAGTTATGAAACAAAACATTTCTTTGCACACAGAGAATAACTTTGATTAAATCTTTTTCAAAATATTTGTGGCTTCTTGGAAATGCAGGAACTATATTTAAAAAGATTAATAATGAAATAAAATGATGAGAGAAAAAAAAAACATAGAACAAATCATTTGTTTTTTAGTCTCTTCTTCTTCTCTGAAGTCTTCCACGAAGTTTCAGTTGCCAGTCTCTTTAACGAAGGACTAGCCCATTCCATTTCTTCTATTTTTTCCAAAATCTTATTTTTTTTGATAAACAGTAAAGCAGAGTCTAAGTCATCGAAAATTTTAGGACCATCAGGAAGGAAGATTTTAAGCTTGGCAGGAAACAGAAGGTATGTTTTAAACTGTGCTTTTTTAAGCTCCCTTATTAGTGGCAGAAAAACTTTTCTTTTAGCTATTACCATGGAAGAATAGTCAAAACGCACAGTTGTCTCATTAATCTTAACAGGAGCTTTAGCCCAAGCAGATTTAAGAACCATCTCTTTATCAAAAGATGATAGAAATCTAACTATAACTGATCTAGGATAGTTTTTGTTAGAGTTAGTATTAGCTATAGATCTATGTGCTCTTTCGATACCAAAAGAGAATGCTTCTGGTAAGTCTAAAGTTTTAGGGAGCCATGTTGTTAAAAAAGAAGTAATATTGTTACCTTCAATATTTTCTGGCAGTCCAAAAATCCTAATGTTATTGCGCCTAGATCTATTTTCCAGGTCATCCAGCTTTGTTTGTAAATGTGTATTTTGTTTCAGCAGAAACTCAATGTTGATTTCCTCTTCTTGTATTCTATTTTCCATGTCATTCACAACTTCTTCTATGCCTGTCATCTGGATCTTCTGTTGTTGCAGGTCTATATGTAACAAGTCTATTTGTTTTGTAGTTTTTTTATGAAGGTGTCTATTTTAGTATCCATTTTATCCATCTTAGCAGTAAGTTGCTGGATTATAATTATCAGAGACTGAAGTTCTTTCTTGATGCTGGAGTCTTGAGAATTTGTCTTACTGGAACTCATTTCAGACTGATAAACTGACAGGAAAATTTCCAAAGTGATTTCTGACAGGAATATTGTTAAGATTTCCTTTCTTTTTTAAATATAGTTCAAGAACTATATAAAACAAACATATTTAGAAAGAAAATTACTTCAAAAATAATTTTTTTAAGTAATTAATTCCTGTCAGTGTAATGAAATTGGTGGAGATGAAGAAATCTGCTGCTATCCTGTGTTCATCCTTGGCCACGTCCCGTTTAAGAGGGAATTTTGAAGTGTAATTTTATTTGTTTGTAAACTCACTAAGCAGAATTTAATCTTTTTATTGGTGAAAAGAGCATTGGTTGGTTAAGTCATTTTCTCAGAATGGCACAGTTGGCAAATGAATGAAGTACTCAAACTAAGCTCTACAGGATCATGCTTCTTATCAGTTCATGATCTTAATTCCCTCTGCTAAACTGTCAGGATCTTATCCTATATGGCTAGGTTATGGCAATGATATTACTTATATTCTAGTTTTACTGTGTTCCCTCTTTGGATAACTGTTCAAGATTTTAAGAAATCTTTCTTTTCCATGAATATATCACCTTTAGGGGTAAGTTGATTCAACAGTTCAGTGGGAGTAGATAATTGCCACCTATGGCAAATAGATCTGCTGCTCATCAGCACTCGTCTTCTCTCTTCATTTCTCTGAGTCTGATTTGCCACCCCTCCTCCCACCAGGTGCGCCTGACATTTTCCTATTACAGGTGATGCTAGTTATTTTCTTAGCAGGTTCTAAGAAAGAGAGGAGATCAGAGTTTATCCAGGGGCAGCATTGTCCACACTGTCATAGGCTTATATTATAAGCCTATGTGAGTTGCACATAGATAAGGGAGCCACCCTCAACAGTTTGATGATATACTCCTCAGATGCCCCCCCATCTTCTTTAACTACTAATATGGCTGCCATTGGTGCTAGTCTCCTCCATAAGTCAAGAAGTCAAGCATGCCCTAGTATGCCCCAGACCCTCACCCTAGGAGAGATGAGCAGATAAATATTTCATTATTTCTGTCACACTCTGAGATGGCTCATCCAGTGCCAGGTCTGCTAGTAGAAAACAGATCATCTCAGCTGTAGTTAGGCCATCTTCCCTCTATATCACAGAGGAGAAGATCTGATATTGTTAATCCTCATTCATTCCTTATGCCTGGGTTATCAGTTCCGACCTCGGAACTGAGCCAGCCATCTTACAAGCTCGCGACAGCCACAAACTCTTGAGCTAAACTCTTAACCATAATTCCCCTCTCCCTGTTACCTCAGATTTTGTTTGCCACGTTGCCATTCAGTCGTGTCAAGCCACTTCTCTTGAGCAAAATAAATCTCTTTGATAATACTTTATTGTATTGCAGTTATTCTCTGTTCTAAATTTGTTGAATAGGTATCTCTTACCTTATCGCATCTAGAAAATCTTTTTTTGGTTTTCTTTTCTAGCCCTTCTTTCTTCTTCCATGAGGTAACTCCTTTACCATCGTTGGTAAATTCTTTCCTGTTTTACCTTTGGGTATTTCTTGTACTATTGTTGGTACCTTCTTCCTTCCTTTTCTTTCCTTATCCTATCATGGCAGAAAAAAAAGGTAATCTGGGATTTAAAAGATGTGTGGATTGTGGGCATAAATTGCCTATGCTGGAAGCACATGCATTATGTGTCTACTGTTTGGGTGTGCCTCACTTGACTGTTGACCCGCCTTGCGGGATTTGTGCTAATTTCTCTAACAAGACTTTGGTGGAAAGGAAAAATAAGCTGATTTTAAAGGGACAACTTAAATCTTCCTTTTCAGAGGCTATTTCTGGGGTGGTGGCTTCAACCCCTCCTTGTTCCCATAAGAAAAGAGATGAACACAAGAAGGCCAAGTCTCTCCCGTCATCTCCTGCTAGGGACAACCAGGAACCGAGACCTAATAAGGCCAAACTTTCCAGTTCAGATTTGATTTCCTTGGCCCCGAGGTTTTCATTGCTTAGATCTTCGGCACTGAAGCCTTCAGCACCTTCTGTTACTTCGGCACCAAGTGTTGTGCCCTATACCTCATCGGAACCAAGGGGGCCCTCGGCTCAGACTTCCTTATCGGCACTGACCTTTTCCTCGATGCAGACCTTTCTGGCATTGATGACTGTTCTGACGCCAGCTTCTGCTTCGACTCTGGCTATTTTCCCAGCACTACCTATTCTCTCAGTTCAGACTACCTCGTTTTCTGCATCGGCACCTACTATAGTGCCAACTACCACTTCGGCACCGACCTCATCGGTGCAGTCCTTGCCTTTGGCACTGATGATCACCTCGGTGCAGACACCAGTAGTACAAGCCCTTATGGCTCCATTGTTTTCGATGCAGACACCTATTTTAGCACCATCTAAAGACCCTTTGTGGGCACCGAGTTTCCTGCATCCTTGAATAGACCTAACTCCCCTTCAGCTATGTCTGTGAGATCCACTAGAAGCCTCTCAGAGCATGATGTGGTGTGCCTTATGGATCAATTGCTTTTGGCCAGAGGTATCCAACCCTCCAGAAACTACTCCTTTGGAGGTGATCACCCTTCGCCAAGGACCCCTACTTATTCTCCTCCTTCATTGCCCTTGAAGCCCCCTGCTGTAGCACAGACTTCCCTCACTTCGGCTCCTTTCATGGACCTCACTAAGGAGTCGCAGTTGCCTTTGTGGCAGGAGAGACTTGTCACTCCAGTCACTGCTCTGGATGCTAGCTGTGACGTATGTACTCCTGTTTTTCACAGCCAACCGGGGACTCTGAGTCAGCAGGCTGATTTACTTGAGTGGGGTGTGGCCTCCTCAGGTGGACCAGCCTTCCAACTCATGGAGAAGGCTCTCGCATCTGTTGGTGATCCTATGCTGTCAGTGCCCCTGTCCTCCTTTGGACTGCAATTTACAGAAGACACCTCTGGCGGACACCAGGTACAAGGGCCTCAGGACACACTCCCACTGGAGGCTCCCCTTGCGCTGTCTTCTCCAGATTCCCCCCAAGGAAGTTCATCGCAAGAGTTCATGTAAGAGAAGCACGTGGAGTCCCCAGAAGAGTCCCTCATGGAAGTCACAGACTTTGATGATGGGGAAGGGTCCCCTCAGTCACCCTCTGAGGTATCCTTTGGAGATATCCTCAAAATACTTAAGCAGAGAGGTGATTGGCAGCCCTCTAACCCAACCTCTGAAGAGTCTGTGTTCCTGCAGGCCTTTTGTGCCTGGCCCCCTGCCTCTTGAGTTACTCCACCTGCCGGCGACCTTGTCCAGCTCATCGTGCAGCATGCTTGGAAGGCTCCTGATGCCATTGATGCCATTCCCCGCAGGCCAGATAAAATCTTGTCCCCTCCAGATAGTGAGCCTCACTGGTCCAAAGGTCTTCATGTAGATGCCTTGGTGGTGGCAGCCGCAACAAAGAAGGATCTGGCGGAAGAAAGCCAGACTGTCCACCCACCCAACAAAGAGTCCTGGGTGCTGGACAGATTAGGGAAGCATACCTTTGCATCCGCGACCTTTGCAGTCAGGTCCCTGAATTATATGGCATATTTTACCAGGGTTCAAAGAGACTTAATTTCTGAGCTCTCTGAAACCTTAGCCGGAGCTGTGTCTGATGAGGTCTGGGACAAAGTGGCCTCACAGTTAGCCACTGTTGAATTGATTTCTAACTCTTCCAATTGTCTGATCTCTCACTCATCAGAAGGAGCAGCTAGAGCAGCGGGTGCAGGCATAGTCATGAGACAGCATGCCTGGATGCGCTTGTGTGATTTTGTGGAACCTTTCAAGGCTTCCTTTCTGAATGCCCCCATTGAAGCCTCTTCGTTATTTGGACCCAAGGTTAAAGACACACTGGCTAGGTGAAAAACAGGATGGTAAGACCCTTTCTGCCATGGGTGTCCGCTATTCTTCCCCTCAACAGGCTTTCTCCAGAAACCAGAAGAGTGGGAAGATGTGGCACAAAAAGTCTCAGGGTTCTTTCCGTTACACATGAGCCAAGTTTTCCCCTAGAGGCAGAGGGGGAAACTCATATGGAAGACACTCCTTTCAGGGCAGAGGAGGTCTGCATAACTAGGGTTCCAGAGATTCTTTCTCTGGCCAGTCCTACCAGTGCTCCTGAAGAGTGGCCCAACTGCTTTCCTCTGGAAGTGGTTGGGGGTCGTTTCTCTTTGTACCCTTCTGCCTGGCTAACCATTACCACCGATTCTTGGTTACGAGAGATAATAACCAGAGGTTATCATATTCCCTTCGATCTTTGTCCCACCCCACTAAGAAGCTTACCCAACATTCCACCTAGTCAAAGGGTAGAAGCAGCATTAGAGATTTCAAAGCTGCTAAGAAAAGAGTCATCCAAATAGTCCCACCAGACCAAATAGGATTCGGTTTCTACTCAAGATTATTTTTAGTGCCGAAAAAGACCGGGGACTGGAGACCAATTTTGGATCTCAGTGTACTAAACAAATTCATAGAAGTACAGAAATTCTGGATGGTCACAATACAGTCTATCCCCCTACTCCTGGAGGCAGGTGATTGGATGTGCTCTATAAATCTTCAAGATGCGTACTACCACATAAAAGTGGACAGACCATCGAGAAGATTCCTTCGCTTCCATGCAGGAGCCAGTCATTATCAGTTCCGAGTACTGCCCTTCGGACTCTCTACAGCCTCCAGAGTGTTCACCAAGTGCATGGCAGTCATCGCAGCTCACCTACGACTGCAAGGATTCCGGGTGTTTCCATACCTAGACGACTGGCTCATTACCACCTCCACCAGACATCTATTGGAATAAGCCCTGGCATACTCTCTTCACACTGCAGAAAGGTTAGGTATAACTATAAACTGGCAAAAATCCAACCTATCCCCATCCCAATCCTTAGAATTCATTGGGGTCCTGTTGGATATAAAGAACTGTGTGGCATCACTTCCAGGGCACAGAATTTTAAGGATAAAACAACAACTCATAACCATCCTCTCAAGGGAAAGATCGACAGCACATTCTGTTCTCCAGCTGTTGGGTTTCATGGCAGCTTCCATCACCATTGTCCCCCTCGCGAGGTTTCACATGAGGCTTTTACAAAAGTTGCTACTCACCCAGTAGTACCCTTTTCAGTTTCCTCTCTCATGCCAGATTCGGGTGACTCAGAGATGCAAATAGGATTTGATTTGGTGGATGTCACAGAACCCATCACAATGGTCTCGCCCCTTCACATCCCTACAGCCCAAAGCCACAGTGACCACGGATGCCTCCCTGATATGGTGGGGGGGGGCTTTTTCAGGGGAAGACTGTCCAAGGCCCTTGGTCAGACCTAGAGGCTCATCTGTATATAAATGTCCTAGAACTGAGGGTGGTGCTTCTAGTGTTACAAGCATTTCATCCCCTCCTTCCACCAGGGAGGATTGCAATACAATCGTACAACATGGTTGTACTCTGGTACATCAGCAAACAAGGCGGAACCAAATCCTACCCACTCTGTCGAGAGGCCATGAGGATATGGCAATGGGTGATGGCTACCAACCGCTTTCTTTTAGCAATGCACATTCCCGGGAGTTCCAACATGATAGCAGACAGGTTGAGCAGGTGCATCCTGCAGCCACATGAGTGTTCTCTGAATCCTCTTATAGTGGTGAAGATTTTCAACCGCTGGCGTTTCCCTTGCTGTGACCCTTTTGCATCCCCAACCAACTACAAGTGCAGCAATTACTTTGCCCTGATTCCCCCTCAGGGACAGTCAACCAGGGATGCTCTAGTCCATGATTGGCCCTCGGGCCTGCTTTTTGCCTTTCCCCCTCTCCCTCTTATTCCCCAGTTCCTGAAGAAAGCCCGCCGGTTGAAGAGCAAGATAATCCTCATTGCGCTATTTTGGCCTCAGCAAATTTGGTTCCCCTTCTTATGGGCTTACCTGCTAGATCAACCATGGATTCTCGATCCAATTCCAGATTTGATCTCCCATCCACAGAACCTGATTCACCCCAACCTGAACAGTCTGAAGCTCACAGCTTGGTTCCTCCACTTCCAGTGATTGCCAGGCAAACTGATCTTTCTTCACCAGTACGTGACATTCTTATTGTGTCTCATAAGTCTTCCACCAGAACTACTTATCACAGCAAGTGGAAAAGGTTTACCATTTGGTTGAAGGAAAAAGAGATAGAACCTTTTTCAGCACCAGTGCCGGTAGTACTGGAGTACCTGTCCAGTTTATTCCAATCTGGCCTATCTGCTTCTACCATTTGAGTTCATTTGGCTGCGACATCTAATTTCCACAATGGTGTCCATGACTCTTCTCTTATGTCACACAAATTATGCAAGACTTTTCTAAAAGGTGTAAATCATTTGAAACCCCCTTTTAGGGAGCCTAGCCAGCCATGGGATCTGTCTCTAGTCCTGCAAACGTTGACTGCGGCTCCTTTTGAACTGGCCTTTTCATGCAACCTCAAGTTCCATTCTTGGAAAACTTGTTCTTGGTCACCATTACTTCGGCCAGACGTATCTCTGAACTTTAAGCTCTATGCATCAAACAACCTTACTTAATCTTTCATAAAGATAGTGTCATTGAGAACTAATCCTTCTTTCCTGCCAAAAGTGATCTCTGAAATGTCCATTAACCAATCCATTGAATTGTCAGTTTTCTTTCCCAATCATTCTAACAGAGGAGAGTATTGTCTACATACCCTTGACATTCACAGGCAACTTCGTTTCTATCTGGACAGAACTAAGGCATCTCACAAATCAGATCAATTATTCTTGGCCTATTCTGGTCCTAGACTTGGATGTGCTGTTTCTAAGGTCACATTGGCTAAATGGTTAAAAGACTGTGTAACATTTATTTAAAAAACTCACGATATCCCTCTGACTACAGCTATTAGGGCTCATTCCACTAGGTCGGTCGCTACTTCTGCTGCTTTTCATGCTAGAGCTTCTTTACCTAACATTTGTGCAGCTGCAACTTGGGCTAGTCCCCATACCTTCATCAGTCATTACAAATTGGATTTGGCCTCCAGAGGAAGAGCGTCCTTTGGTTCAATGGTGTTCAAGAATGTCCTTCCATGAGAGCCTCCCAGGAATACAGGTAGCTGGGGACTCTGTCCCAGGCATAAGGAATGAATGAGGATTAACAATATTAGATAAAGAAGTTATGTCTTACCATAATGTTCCATCTGTATTGTTGATCCTCGTTTAGTCATTACGACTCTCCCTCCTTCCCCCTCCTGAGGCTTATAGTGGATCTCATCATTCGGTTTCATTAGGTCCTTTGACCAGAGGTAGCCTCTACTTCCTTTGACTTGCAAACTCAATCTGAGGTAACAGGGAGAGGGGAATTGTGGGTAAGAGTTTAGCTCGAGAGTTTGTGGCTGTCGCGAGCTTGGAAGATGGCCGGTTTGGTTCCAAGGTCGGAACAGATAATCCAGGCATAATGACTGAATGAGGATCAACAATACAGATGGAACGTTATGGTAAGACATAACTTCTTTGTTTGTGATGTGTTTGGTGTACTCATTCAGGGTTAATCATTCCAGTACATTATCTTAATCTGATTATGGACTATATTTTGGATTCTCTAGTTTCACTCTTTGTACCAAGCATTCACCACCTGGGACATGCTGGCAAAATTATTGCTCTTGTTTTTTTATTTTTCTTATTTGTTGTTTCTAATCATTTACGCAATGAAGCCATTTCAGCTGCCACACGGGATACCATTAAATCTGAGCAGATGCCAAACATAGACACCACTTCAAGTTCAGGGAAGAGCCTACATTTGGAAGCCCATTGTTTTTCACCTTATGAATTCAAATGTTGGGGAGTTTATGACAGAATATTACTTACTGAATGATTATTATTCTCATCAGGAGTCACTGGCAACTTTATGTGGTACAATGAAAGCTGTGCTTAGTAAATGTGTCAGTGACTGAGGTGTACATTATAGGAAATTGAGCACAGAGAAGAAAGCATATTGTAGTGAAGAATTAAACTGTTTAGAAAAGGTGCCTAAACATATGGACCCTGAATATGAGCTTTCTTCTTGAAGTAAAGTCACAATTGCAACATATTCAAGACAATGAAAGTTACTCTTCTTTCACTATGACCAAGGGATTTTTCTCATCTTTTTGGTCCTATACATATATGCTGTTTTATAAAGTTAAGAATCAGAAATCTGTTTCTGGGGTATCAAAATTGAATAAGCCTGGCACAACTATCCCTGACTTATCTCAGTCTGTGATACAAACAATGTAATAGCAGTATCTGGCTTCTTTAAATTTTTAAGTGTAGCCCTTTTCTATTATATATACCTGAGTTGGGGATTACATATACTGGGTGACCTTGTCTACTGGGTCATATGCCAAGATTCCATCTTCCACTTATTACTGCAGGTAACTAATGCAGTCATTCAGGTACATACATATCCATTCTCCTAGAACCAACCTTCATTTAGTCCCTTTCTAAAACCCATCAAGAACCAGATGATGCTGAAATTTTCTTATACTGTAGATATTACTAATATGGACTATAAGTTATTTATGATGATTCAAGCCTCTTATCTTGAAAATATCACTCTCAGTCCAAGACAGATACATGAGCAACTCCTGTCAAGCGCTTCTCGACTGTTTAGTATTTTGAAAGAAAATATTCCATATTTAATTTGAATTATTCTTTAGATGTTCAGGATTCTATAACTAATTAACTTTAGACATATTTTGAAGCTCTGTTTATATTTTCTGAACAATTTTTTTTATCTTTGTTGCTTAACTATTGATGGCTGCGTCGAGCTGGCACCTCAGCGTTCGTGAAAATCTACTGCCAATCATTAATGGACCGGAGTTCCGCTGTGGTGACCCCTAACCAGGAAAAGCCAAAAGACAAACAACAATATTTGTAAAGCAAATTGAGTAAGTATAAAAGTGCATAGACTGACCCAAAAAGAAGTATTCGGTGTAACTTATTCCATCTCTTCAGGGTTTGACACTTAAGATTGACCGATTCCAGAATAAAATGGACGTTACTCAAGAAAATTGTTCAAAACCATCTGAAATGTTGTAGTTTCTAATTCAGCAGCAAGGAATCCCAACAAAAATAAATGGATACTTCACTAAATGAAACTGATATGAGTCAAAGAAGGAGTCTGAAACTGAATGCTTGTTAAAAGAAATTACTTTTCTCATTAATAAACTTAAAGATATTGAAAACCTGTCTAATAAAAATGATTTGAAAATATTTACTCTATCAGAAAGATAGAATAGAGCAATGTGATTAATTTCCTTACTACTTAACCACCCAAAGAGTTAATTTACAGGAAGGTTTACAATTAGATATAGAAAGGGCACATAATGCTCTCCCAGATCTCTGTTACATTAATTCCTCATGTGGACAAGAAAGTTTTATAAAGTCCAGTCAGGAGAAATTCTGCTGTCAAAACGGGCTGTGATAAGATACAATCTGACAACGGCTCTGCAGGTAAAACCAGTGAGAAAAGAAGAGCCTGTTGGCCCTTTATGAAACGTTTAAACAGGCAAAAAAACAAATAAAAACTTCATCTTTTGTAAACAACTACAGTTAAGCTTTTCATACCTTTAATGGAAAGATTTTGAATACACTGGGAGTAGTAGTATAATCTGTTCATAATAATCAGAATAATTGCATTGTCCCAGATAGAACCATGGACTGGAGTTATTCAACCCTAGAGAGACAGTCAGATTCTGAAACTTGGATAACAGTCACAGCTTCACAGCAATCAAAAAAATCAGCTTAACTTCAGTTAAAATAATGATACAAATATTTTAATATAAAGACGCACAATGTTTTAATTATATATAATGTGTTTTATTCTATAGCATTTCATACTTTATAGTTAGCAGTGCTTCAAGTTATGGTTTGTATTTTGGTAGGCTTTCTAGAAACTGGGAAGATGTGACTAGTTTACATTTAAAAAGTACAAATAACTTTTTTTAGTATTTATTAGTAGTAATTTGTACATTCATTTCACTCTTTTTCAAGTATTTTGCAACTTTCAAAGTAGTTAAGCTAGGTTTTATTGTATACTATAAAGCTGAGAGATAAACAGGTAATAGCTGCAGCAGGTTTACCCATAGCAGTGAAGTGAATTGTAATTCCATACTCTCCTAACAGTAGCTGCAGCTTCCCTTTGACTTCTTAGTACCCTATTTATTTGTTATTGTACTTTCTGTGTTCCTTAAAAGAGATTTCCCAGTAATCTAATGTTGCAACCCAGTTCTGCCAGCTGCTGCCCTCATTTAAGCAGCTTACTGAGCGAGCAATTGCACTGATGTGTTTTGTGTACTGCAAAGTGGAGAGGTGAGTAGGTAAAAAGGAATCAGCTGCAGTTGGTTTTGCCTATACCATGTCATTTGTTTCTCTCCTGGCAGTATCCAGGAATGTTCATAATTTGAACACTGCTGCAGTAGACTAAACTATATTGGGTTATATCCTGCATGGGATATAATAGTCAGGCAACTTCCAAAGCTTAAGGGCACCTTCTACATGGCTAGATAATTTAGAGCTTGAGCAGAGCTGGATAAAATCAGAGGTCTGAACACTAAGCCCTTCAAAGTTTTTCTGCCTCTGAAGAGTGCTCCTTTTGCATGATTTCAAAGATCAGTGGTTGGCTAGCATTTCTCCATTATTGGGCAGATAGTTTTCCTTCAGGAAAAAAAAAATCCACAAATTATTTTATGACTAAAACCATAGTTTTTTGTGTAAAACTGTTTATTTCATGCCTGGAATTTATTTTTATTGGACTGTCATGTGACTTTTCTTTCAGCTGGAAGACTGTGGTTCTTACTTTCAGTGTAAACTTTATTTTAATGTTTACCTCATCCACTATAGACAAGTCCATATCACTTACATCTTTAAACTCCCAAAGTATAGCAAACAAAGTCCCTAACCTCCATGCCTGGCTAATACATAATAAACCTGACATCCTATCCATCTCTGAAACTTGGTTAAAACCACATATAAAAGATTCTGAAATAACTCCACCAAACTATTCTATCATCAGAAAAGACAAGTCCCACAAAAAAGGTGGAGGAGTAGCTCTCCTATACTCATCTTCCTTATCAGTTACTCCCTAAAATAAACCTATTCCACACTTTAACAACGCTGAATTACTCCTCACACTACTGCAAGTTAATAAACACAAACACATATGTATAGCTTCCCTCTATATCCCTCCAGGGGATAATATTCCCACATTAGAAGACATCCTCTCCTGGCTCTCTAACAACATTAGCAATGAAACAATAATCCTAGGAGACATGAATATTAACTGGGCCTCTATTCAGTCTCCTACAAACCCTCTTAACATCAACCTCTACAATTTTACACAACTAATCAACTCTATAACTCACCCGTCAAAAAAACTCTCTAGCAGCAGTATTATATACTGGATTCTAGTCTCTCATCCCCATTATTTCTCCAACAGTGGCACTCTTCCCAATTCCCTCAGTGACCACATAGCCATCTTCACTCATCGACTCCCCCAACTTCTACATCGCACACATAACTATATTACTATCTGTAACCAAAAAAATTTTAACTCTATAGCCTTCTCAAACTCTCTAAAAGCAATAAATTGGAATTGTGTAAAAACATTACCTCTAGATGACGCTGTTTCCTACTTCATCCCAACATTCTTGGAACTACTAGACCCCCATGCTCCATTAAGGACCAAGAGAGTAAAAATTAAAACTGCCCCTTGGCTCACCAAAAACACTCTATCAACAATGCGGCACAGAGATAAAGTCTGGGCACATTACCAAAAAAACAGGAGTCCCACAATCCATAATGAATACAAAACACTTCAAAATAAAGTAAAAAAGCTCATCATATCTGATCGACAAAATTATTTCTCCATACTACAAAATAATAATAAAACAAACCCTCAAAAATTCTGGAAAGGTATCTCTACTCTCCTTAACCCCAGCAAACCTGACACGCCCACTCCAGACCCTAATGCTCCTGATATTGACTTAGCTAACCAATTTAACTCTTTCTTCATTGATTCTATTTCTAAACTAACATCTATATTCTCAGACACCACCACATTCCCCATTACTACATCTCCCTCCCCTACCTACACTCTACCCAGCACTACTACCACTCCCACTGTACCATCTAGTAACTCTCCACCCTTCACCTCTTCTCCAACTCTGACTTTCTCAACATCATCATCACCCCTTTAATAGCCCCTCTTCCCACCCCCCTCTATTCTCATTAAAACCTATACCCACATCCACTATAAAGAAACTCCTTCTGAAAGTGAAGCCATGCACTAATGCTCCAGATAACATCCCTTCTTACTTTCTCAGCATAGCTGCAGAAGTAATCGCCTACCCCATTAGCATTCTTATCAACCGTTCTATCCAAGAGCATACTGTACCCCAAATCTGGAAAAAGGCCTTTATCATACCCTTACATAAAGGTGGCAACAATAACAATGTATCTAATTTCCGCCCCATCGCCATCTTGTCTCCCATATCCAAACTCCTAGAAAAGTGTATCCAACAACAACTCCTACCACATCTCTTAGATAATAATTTAATAACTCCCACACAACACGGGTTCAGACCAAATCATAGCACTATGACAGCCATCCTCTCCTTCCTTGAAACTGTAAATAAAGCCTGTGACTCTGGCCAAATTGTTTCTACCCTACTACTTGACCTCTCTAAAGCCTTCAACACTATCTCACACAACCTACTCATAATTAAACTCTCAAAACTTAACCTATCTCCCTCTACATTAAACTGGTTCTCCAGTTACTTATCCAACAGACATCAAGCTGTAAAATGGAAAAAGGCCATCTCCTCATTTCTTAATACCCTCACCGGAGTTCCCCAAGGATCCATACTGGGTCCCCTTCTCTTTAATATATTTATAAACGATTTCCGCACTGCTATCCCATTCTCAAACATTATCCAATATGCAGATGACTCAACTATTATCTGCTCTGCTACATCCATTCCCACACTCCTAAAGCTTACTCAAGAGGCCTTTTCAACCACTGAGCAATGGATGAAGAATAATCACCTAGCACTCAATGCTTCTAAAACCAAACTAATGTTATTTACCCCCTCTAAAGTCACTTCCATCAATATGAACACAGTCTCTATTACTAGTCAAAATAACTCACCTCTGGATCTGGTGTCAGCGACTAAGCTACTTGGGGTCCAAATTGACAACCAGCTTAAATTTAATTCCCACCTACGACATAATATCAAAAAAACCCACCAAAAACTAGGCATGCTCTACCGACAAAACCATTACCTTACACCTGCCACTAAGATCACTCTTTCTACTTCCTTTCTTATCCCCTCCCTTCTCTATGGTGCTCCACTCCTTTGTAACCTACAGTCATCTGTAAAAAAACAACTTTCCTCTTGCTACAACAAAATAGCCAAATTCGCCACCAGCCAGAGGTCCTACACCCACCACTGTTCCTCACTCCAAAAACTAAAATGGCTAGAACTACCCAATCACCTAACCTATACCCAACTAAGTCTTGCACATAAGCTCATTTTCAACCCCTCCCTCTGTCCCTCCCTTTCTACTGCCTTTAAAATGCACCTCCCCGATAGAGTACTAAGAACCAACAACCAAAATCTACTAGAAGTTCATAAACCAACTCGCCCCCCAGGTAAAAATCTTCTATCCTATGGCCTAGCTCGCCTCTGGAACTCCCTACCACCAACCATTCGCACAACCTGTAATCATTTCATCTTCAAAAAATCTCTTCATTCACATCTACTATCCCAGTGGGAATGCTCTTGTTCCCACCCCTCATAATCAAACACTAACGAAGTCCATCTTCCTCCTCACCAGCAACTTTCCTATTATTTTCCTCTAACTCATTCATTATTACTATTATCCTTATGGATTTTCCAAAATTGCACTAGCCTGCACCTCTTCATGGGTATGCTTCCATATATACATGACTTCTCAATATCTACTTTGCAATATTCTTCATGTGTCTGTATCATCTGTAGTTTCATCACAGGTCTGTACTACTCCTAATTGTTTTGAAGTACTATTTGAAATTGTAAAAGTGAATCTCCACTCTTTGTATTTGTAAGTTTCATCACTAGTCTGTATTACTCCTAATGATACATGTACTATTCGAAATTGTTTAAGTGAAACTTAATTTTTGTATAGCTATCATTAATAAGCTACTATAACCTAGATTGCTTTGGAGCTTTTCTCCCCAGGACTCCATTGAAAATGGGTTCATTTTGGCCCAATGGACTATCCTGGTAAACCAACTACGAATAAATAAATAAAATAAAACTTTTATAAATTGTGTTCAGTGGCTGGGGTAATGGTATATGGTATTTTCAGGGTGTTTTGAGGTGAAAACGCGATCTTTTTGATACTTATGTTTTACTGCCTGCTGCTGTCAGATTTACCTGGACTGCATGCTTACTTATCTGCTTTACCATGGAACAACTGTCATTGTTTCCTTGGTTCATCCTTCCTCCAGCCACAAAAAGAAGAACATTTCCAGACAACCATTGTCCTTTCAGCAAGCCACTACTTTGCCTCAACCACAGATGGGTAACTCTGCATTGGCTATTCCTGGTTCCTCTAACCACTCATCTTCTTCCTTGGTTTCCTTTGGTGTAGTCCCTTCAGCCACCATGGACCTGGGGAGGTTAGACATGTCCTCTTTGACTGTCAGAGAGTCCTTGGCATGCATGGGAGAAGAACTCTTGCCAGACTCAGAGGAAGGAGCAGACAATGCTTCTCTGCCTAGCTCGGATGGTATGCCTGTTCTCTGAGGTGATGTCCTTAACAGGAGGAGGCCTGCTTCTATGGAGATTCCTGTTAAAAAGAAACAGAAAGTTAAACATTTATCCTCTCCTGTCTCCATTACTTTAGACAGTGATGATTTATTGAGTTTATCTCAGGGCTTAGTTCAGGTTCTTAATCCTACTCATTCTGGATTTATTGGTAAGAGAAAAGGTAATTCTTCATGTTTTGAAGAGTACCTGTGTGATAGTAGGAAAATGGCTGCGAGGGAACAATTGTTTTCTCTCAGGTAACTGATATGATTCTGAAGAGAGTATTTCTTCTGATTATCCCATGGAAAACATTTCTGTAGGATGAATCAGTTGTTTTGGTGAGAACATAATGACATTCCCGTTTCTTTGAGAAAATATTAGGATCTAGTAGAACTGGAATTTCCTCATCCTACTCTTGTTCTTCCTGTTCTTCCAGCTTTGGAGGATGTATATATTACAGCCTGTAACATGGCTGACAGTCACCCTGCAGACCCCGAGAAGACAGATAGATAGTACAAAGTTCTTCAGTCTTACTAATTGTTGTTTTCTAATCACAGATCTACCCCTGCAGTGCTTTTCTTGCCAATTCCTTCTGCAGCTAAACACTTAGTAAACCGTAATCCCTTTGCCTTGGATAAGGGAAAAAAGTGCATTGCTCTGCCACACTTATTTTTTAGAATTCTTAATTGTGAAGCTCACAAGTTAAAGTTTTTTTTATCATAAAATCAAATTTTATTTAGCACATATAGTAAGCAAATACATAAAATATATTTAACCTATCAATCACTATAATCTGTGGCAATAAATATTATATAAACCTTGCAAGAATTTCTTTCATGGACGGGTGTTTAACTAAAACAATAAAACTTATTTAAAACATATCTGTGAACATTGTCTTTTTCAGATAGTTTATATGCAGGTTATATGTGTATTCAAGACAACAAGACAGAACAATATATTGCCATCTTAAATCAGTTCTAGTCATGTAAACATGTATCTTAACTTTCCAGGATTGATTATTCCAGTATATGAGAACATGGATACAGAAATAATAATGAGAGTTCAGCACAAATTCCACTGTTACATTTCTACTAGACCATTTACTCCAAGTGTGAAATGTGCTGAGAAAGCAATGCATTTCCAGTCCTGTAACTTCAATTTCTAGTGTCTTAATATTCCTGCGAGGGTAACTGATATCATTACTTTTATTCATTTGAGTATGGACGGAGGTAGGTGGGTACCATTGGTGGGATTAGAACAAGTCAGAAGTGAATATTTCTATTATGTGGAAATAAAATGCCATCTAATCTTATATATTGTACAGTACATATACCCATAATTCTTGGATTTTTGGACAATCCCATATCATATGTAGGCAGTTGTTTCTCTGACACCAATTTGGCCAATAAATATTTTTATTGTGAGTTAATATTTTCTTATTAGCCTGGCACTTTAGGCAAAACCTGTCATCATGCCATTGTTGAAACCCTCCTGTATTCCAAATCTTGCTGGAAGTATTTTTTTTTTATCATGATGTTGTCCAGCATTATATTTTGAAATTCTGTATCAAACCAAAACTGGTTTACACATGTATGTAGCTAATACATAATGGTGGTCAATTACTTCTGCTGCATAATTCCATTAATTAGGCACCCCCATCCTCCTTCTTTGAGACTTCTATACATTTTTCCTAACTATTTGGGATTGTTGACCTTGTCGTATATAATCAAATATTTCCCTGGGTAAATTTAATCATGTTACACCACACTAGCTGTGGAAAATGTCTTGAGATAAAGAGTATCTTTGGTAACAGAAACATATTGATTACTTTGATTCTAGACAGAAAAAGAAGGGTTTGGTGCTTCTATTATCCTATCTGTTGTGATAAGTGCTGTATTAATGGTTTTAGGTTTAAACATTCTCGTTGTCATACATATTCCAATGTATGTACATTGTTGGACTTAGGTAAGTGGGCAATGGTACCATTCTTCAAGATCCTTTTTTGTACTATACATCAGTGTGATGATATTGGATTTTTTTTGTCATTAACAAATAACTCTGACATTTCAGAGATATTCTTTTCAGTATTGGAAGGAGCATCTGTCTTGGGTAACTAAGTCATTTACCATCATCGGCAAACCATAATGTGAGTACATATTTATCCTCTCCCAATTTAAAGTCCTTATGTATAAAATTATTATGCAAGCTTGAGTCAAGGGTAATAATAGTTTAGATGAAAAGGTAGGGTGATAAGAGACATCCTTGTTGGGTGCCTTGTATTAATCTCTGGCATTGATTGGTGCCTATTCTAGTTGTAGAATAATATATAATAATTTACATTTTCTTATAAATGTCAATGGGTCAAGGAGATCTCATAGGAAATCCCAGTTGATAATGTTAAATGTTTTATGGAAATTAACTAAAATAGCTATCGTGTTGGAGTTTGGTTTCTGTGATAATGCTTGCAGATTAACCTGTAGTCTGGTCAATTAAAAGACTCCACATCTATTTTTGATAAAGCTTTGGTGATTGTTAGATTTGATATTATCATAAGTTGTGCTATCATATTTGTTAGTATTTTACTGTAGTCTAATTTCTACTTTTATTAGAGAAATGAGTCTATAATTGGTCAGGTCTAGATTATCTCTACCTTGTTTAGGGAACAGTATGACTTTAGCTTCCATTATATCAAAGTGTTTATAAAATTCTGGGAGTAGTCCATCTAAACCTAGGGCTTTACTTGACAGTAGAGAGTGGATTGCATTTAATATTTCTTGCCTGTTAAGCTAGTCTTGTTTTTATATCATTTAAGTAATTTTAAAAATTCTATTCTATTCTTTTGTTTGATTTTAGTATGTAAGGATGATATGTGGTATAATTCCTGTATGAAAATCTTATTCATCTCTTTAGAGTTTGCATTGGCACCCCTATGGTCTGTATACATGGGCACTTTCCCAACCCTTTTTTAGCCAGTATTTTCTGTGGTTTTATGCCTTTCGCCCAGTAGAAAATCTTATATCATTCACATTTATTATAGATTGTGCTTCTTGATATAGAGCTATACTTTTTCTTTAATGTTACAGAATTTTAATGAGTTATTGTATTTATACAGTTGCTGTCTATGTATTGTCTCTGGGGTTTTGCAATATGTTTGTGCAAATATTCAAATTGCTGACTATGATGTAATTTATCTGCTTTATCTATTTCCTTACATCAAGTTTGTAACTGTGTTTTAAATAAGTCCCATTTTTGGATATATGTATGAAGAAATTGTTATTGTTTACTTCAATATGTAGTTATCCATGAATGAATTGTTTTCCTTTGTGTTGAATCTTTCAGCCTCAGGTGGTCCATTCTCCATTGATAAATAGGGTAATACAGTGTGCCTAGATTTATAGACAGGTGGTGTGTGCTATCATCAGATATAGGTGTTGGCATAAATCTTAACTCACTGATTTTTTTAAATTTGTTGTTGTACATTAAAACATATCACTTCTGCTGGCAATCTCTGTAGTGTAGCTAAAGTATATATATTCCTTTATGTTTTGGGTTGAATATCCTCCAACTATCCCTTAGGTTCCATTTATTGCAAATTTCTCTTATCAGGCCTGTAATTCTAGTTGCTCTGTTAATATTTATCTAGAACTGCATTAATATAGAATCTATGATAATTATGTTAGTATTGTGTATGCATTTGTACATCTGCCCTTTCAGGTAATTTAACTTACGGGCAAAGTCGTTATTGGGTTCACAAACATTAATAAACCAAAAATCTACATTAAGCCATTTAATTTTCATCATAATCCATCTATGTGAAATGTCTTTGCATATTTTTCCACATTTCCCATAAACGATTGCCCTAATAAAATAGCAGCACCACCCTTCGCTGTGTCCCATTAAAGTAGACTTTGCTCCTCCACATTTTGTGAGCATACTTTCATTTTCTTTTAATTTTGGTTACTGTAATAATATTATTATGTATGATTTTATGTTTAAATAACCAGTCAATAACTGCTTTAGTTTTATAACTTGATGAAACTCTTTTAACATCTCATGATGTTAGGACAATGGGTGTAATACATGCTTGTTCGGTTTCTCTAATAATTGACCTGCATTTAATATTGAAAAGCTAGCAGAGCGAATTACACTTTCTAGACCAAACTGGTTACTTTTCTAATATCCAGCAACATCGAATACTTACCTAAGAGGCTAGGGACTCACTAGGAAAATCTCAGGCTGTTTATCTTTAGTCAGCAGGGATAAAATAGGGAATTAAACCCACTAAGGTCTTAGTGTGAGAGTATCACCTTTACTCTGGTGTGTTAGCTGCACTTCTCTAAATCATCTAACTTATAATAACTTGCATGGAAGGTGTTTGCTTTTATTGTACATTATATTGATTTTATAAGATAAAGGAAGAATGAGAAAAAGAATACCATCGTCATCAATGTCTGTGACTAGGAATCATTATATACAATGCTTATTGTTATCCATAAAGGGTGCTGTTTTACTTATTGCCTTAATCAGCAGTTATGGTCTAACACATGCAGCTGGAAGGGCATGCAGGACATTCTCAGGGGAATAAGGTAGGGCTGAAAAGGAAAGACTATTAAGTTGTTTCATTATGACGTGACACATGTGGGGGTACTATGAGATCATGCATATTACAATGAGTGAGATTCTGCACCTATTTACCTTTGTTTGGTAATGTTTCCCCATGTGAATGCTGTAAAGAGAAAAAAAGAGACAAATGTTCAGCCTAATCTGTGACTTACATTCATGTTAACCATTGATGTATCATATAATAGTTAAGCAATGACTACTATTATCTGTCTGTCAGGGTTATCATTCCTTGTACCCCCATTTCCAATTTATCAGATATTTATGGCCTTATAATGCTCTATATAGACTTAATGACTAGTGGTGATGGTTATAAACATTTTGATATAATATACAACATTTTTTTATGCAGATGAGTTTATCTGTATGTCAGTAATAGTTATGGGAGAGTTAATCCAGCTTGCTTCTTGTTCCTGCAGCTCTTCCAATGAGACACCTGGCCCAGTGAAATCCATATTATATTCATTCTGTCCCTGCATTGAATCCATGATTGTGGTGGTGGATTCAGTGTCCTGTGTGTAAAACAACCTTTGGCGGATGGCTCCATGGTTAGCTGCTTTGGATATCAGCTAGTCCACAGTTTTTTTGTATTTTTTGAAGCCAGAGATTTCATGAGTGCCCTGTTGTTTGGACAGTCTCTTCTCTTGGTCTCTGGAGCCATTGGTTTTGTAACACCACCATATGATGATTTTTTTATGGATATTCTTCCAGTATTTTAGGAAACCTTCACCATCTGTTGATGTGAGGAACTGGAATGTTTGTGTGCCTCTAGTGATCTGTAGGGTGGCCAGAAATCTAGGTGGGACACTCCAAAACCTAACTCTCTCTTGCCTATTGTAGAAGTAGTGCAAATGCTTTGCTCTTAGCGAATAAAGCTACCATATAGTCAGGTACAAATCTTTACCTGATGACTTGTGATTTTTAAATTAGCTCCTATTTATCTGACTTTTCTGAGGATGCATCCTCTGTCATTGAAGTCATGGCAGTTGAAAATTATGTGTCTAGGAAAGAGCAAATTATTCTGTATATAGATCAGATGCAATGTGCCTGTTCTATAAATGGTGTTTTGATCCATGCTAAGCAGCTCTTTTATTTCATGTGTAGTAAATAAAACAGTTCCTGGGATTCATTAAAGCCTACACTAAGCGTACACTAAATGTACACCATTCTGAGTGAACAGACAACACAAGCATAACTCACACCTTCTTCCTCCTGATTTTAGTTTTCCTACTGATTTTAAATATCAAGGGGGATTCATAAAGGCTTTCACAAAGTGTAGACTACACAAACACTTAGTGTAGTATTTCCGAGTGACTAGAAAACATTAAACATGTGGTAGGGATGTTCTTGAATACAGACTGTGTACACTTAGTGTAGGCGTTAATGAATCTGGCCCCTTCTTTTTATCCATTATAGCACTCCAGGAATCTTGTAGTCTGTTTCTCCTAGCCCTGGTTTTGATCTCATCAGTTTTTGCTTCCATATGGATTGCATGGCATTATAGGTCTATAATGTTTTTGTATTTGCATTAACTGTGATATGCTGTTCCTTTCATTCCTTTTGTTGGTGATATAGAGATTGTTGTTTCATTGCTAAGAGCTGATCACTGTTGCTTTAATTTGGGAATGTCTACTGGGGTGGATAGGGGCGATGCTGTGATATTTTCTAATGTTGATCAGATGTCCCTAATATCCTTCCCGAAGATTTTAATCTGGTCAGCCTTCTTAATTCTTTTCAGGCACTTGCTGGTTTTGAGAAGGAATAAACAGTAGTCTCTCTTTCCTCAGTTTAGTCCCTCAGGCTCTTAAATAGCAAAGTTTTGTAATAAAATTGTTATTTAGGAAGAGGTTTGTGAATTTTTTGGTTACCGACTTATTTTATTTGGATGTCTTGAAGTGATATATAATGAAATAATGATTTAAGCTGGGTTGTCCATGTGTATGCCTGTGCGTGCCCCACATTCTAAAGTTTTTGCTTGCTTCACTTGAGAATATCAGAGTCTGATGAAATTCTGATAGTTCGGAACAAAAGCTCTTACATTTTTAATAAAGTATTGAGTTTTTTTGGGGTCCGTGGTTTCTTGGACGTTTTTGTGTTATTCATTACACAGGATATATTTAGTTGGATATTTATCTCTCTTTTTTTGTACTAATATTTAGCTGAAGGCCAAGCATTTGTAAGGCAATGTAAGTTTATTTAGTGCTTGTGTACATATTGTCACAACTTACCTTACGACGTTTTTTAGCTACGATTACTGGGGAAAAGATATTACTTGATAACTTGGGATAAAAGTGTACTATTTGTGCATTTATGTTTGTGATTATTGGGACTAGTGGTGGGAAAGGAAAAGTGTGATTAGTGCTTGTGAGCACTTGAATGCTTACTTACCTTCAGAATGACTCCTTTCAACTGTGCTTACTGGTGAACAGGTTTCTCTCTCATCAGGAGCATGGATTCCTTTAAGTCCTAGGGTTCCTTCTCCTGCTACAACTACAAAGAAAAAAAGCTACAAAAGAGCTCTTGCCTATTCTACAGGCTTTTTCAGTGCTTCAACTGCTGGTAGGTGACTGCAGTGGCCATGGCTTGTTCCACAGATCACAAATTGTTTTCTACTGGTACCCTCTGGTGTAGTCCTTACAACTGCCATGGACCAGGGATTAGCCACATTCTCTGCAGCTATTTCCACGTCCATTCTGGGAATGACAAAATCACTTTTTTATTCATATGAATTTCTCCAGGAGGTTCTTTCCAGGATGGCCATGGTCGCAGGCCTGATTCCTAGGCTGAGGTCCCATCCTTCAGTGAGTCTCCATCTAGGAATGTCCCTATAAACAATTACTGATAATTTTTCTGAAAACCAAATATATTATCATGTTTGTCCATAACAAGTTGCTCCTTTGTTAGTGTAATGCTTAATGCACTAAATGATTTCATAGTAGTTTCTATACCTATTGTTCCAATAGATGCCAGCATATAAATGCCTTCATTAAATATAAATGGGTTAAATAACTATTTAAAGAGGGGTAGTATAAGTAGGGTCTATATTAGAACAATGAAGTGTCAGAACTTCGAATGTTCTAATATCAAACCCAATTCAGCAAACGCTGACAACATTGAACATTCAGAGCAGCAAATTTTTTCCGTAGGAAGAAATTTGATGTTCCGAAACACATACACACAACACAAGTACACCAAACAAACAGCAATCCACACACATACACCTAAACTCTTACATCTAACCCTACACTAAACTGTACATACACCACTAACTATCCACTTACTTTAACCCAAACCCTAAACCTAAGGTCTGTCACTATCGCACACTCACCTAACCCGCGCCCTAACCCTAACTCACCTAACCCGCCCTAACCCTCACGTCCAAACAATCGCGCACTTACCTGAACCCGATCCGTAACATTCCACCACAGCGCTGAAAATAGTGAAGTGACAGAAACGGACAACCAAATTCTTTCCCTGGGAAAAAATTCGGTTTTCTGCAGCTTCGCTATTTTCAGCGTTCACTGAATAGGGTTCGATATTAGAACATTCGATGTTCTGAAACATCAATATTCTAATATAGATCCTGTAAGTAAGTATTTAATTCTACATAAAGCAGACATTGACATATTATTTAGTCGAATGGCTGTTCAGTAAATAGCCATTCATTGAACACCTATTTAGCGATGCTGCTCTTCATTGAACAGCAGATTTTAAGTATGACAAACAAGTAGTTGGCCAAACAAGCAACTGCAAAAAAACAAATAAAAAATTTAAAACCTGCCAAGGTGGGGGGCTACACCCCACACCCCCTAATGTGGGGTGGCTGCACCCCCCACACCCCCCAACTAAATATACCAACTCTGAGATCACGCTACAGTGGAGAAAATGGCAAATCTCAGACGGTGGCCAACCGCTGGTTTGCCCTAGTTAAAATTTGCCATTTGATGAAGAGCAGCTTTGCTAAATAGGTGTTCGATGAATGGCTATTCACTGAATAGCCATTTGACGAAATAATATAGACCTAAAAGTATGCTAATAGATAATTCTGTAATTGAAACATATACAAATTTGTACATCAATACCTTTTTGAGGTTTTAAAATACTATATATTAAATAAAAAAACATAAGTTTACTCTCTACCCTTTCATAAGTCAAGTTCTATTATGGTTCATAGGTTCATAGGCAGGTACTAGGCTATCGGCCCTAGGGCCTATACAAGCCCAGCCAAAAAGGTACCCTGGCTTTTGCCACCCAAGAAAATTATTTTCCTGTGCCACTGTCAAGCAGAGCCACAGAAGTGATCCCCGGGGTGAATTTCCTATTTCCCATCCAATCATCAAGATTTTTCTTGAAGAGTGCTAATGAGGAGCTTTGTTTGATATAGATAGGTAGTTTATTCCAGATTATGGGAAGTCTCTGGGACAGGAATCTATCCCTCCGGCATGTTCTGTTTATTGTGCTGACAAGGTTTAGGTCCCTAGAGCATGTAGCTCGGAGAGATTGGGATTTCTTTAAGCGGAGCATGTCCAACAGCTCTGAGTTTGACATAGCTTTGTATGTTAGGCAGAGATCACCTCTGAGTAGGTGATATGCGACAGAGTAAAGCTGGAGTTTTTTGAGATGGTCTACGTAGGGCATCTGTTTGAGGCCGGTAATCCTCTTTGTGAGGTATTTCTGTGGCCTTTCCAGTTGTTGTAGATGTCTTGTGAGGTACATACCAAAAGGGGCATTGTACTCTATAATGGGTCTAATGAGTGATGAGTAGAGGGGAACAATTACCTCTTTTTTTTCTGGACGAGAAACCTTTTGTGATGAGGTGTGCCACGTAGAAGAATTTTCTGACTACTGTGGCAATGTGATTATCAAAGGAGAGACTGCTGTCCACCTGTGTCCCAAGGTCTCTTATCACACTTTCAGTGTTAAGTATACTACCGCCTATGTTGTAGTTCATGGATACAGCGTTTTTACCAAAGTGGATGACAATGCACTTTTTGGTATTGAGCTTGAGGCCATGGCTTTGACACCAGGCATCTGTCTCAGTGAGGCCCTTTTGTAGGATGTCCACATTGTTAGGAGTTTCGATTATGGCTCCTAGTTTGCAGTCATCTGCAAACTTCATTAGCCAAAGACCTTCTGTGTTAGCCTGTACTTCAAAGAAGTAGATACCAAACAGGGGAGGACCCAGGACTGAACCCTGTGGTACTCCATTTGTCACTGGTCTGAAGTCGGATTTGGAGTCTGCTACTTTCACAGTGTGGATTCTGCCAGTGAGCCAGTTGGCAACCCATCTTGTGACATAGGGATTTATACCTAGTTTAGTGAGTTTGTCTATAATTCCAGAGTGGGGAATGGTGTTGAAAGCCTTGGCACAATCTAGATAGGCTGTGTGAACCACCTTACCCTCGTCTATGGCTTTAGTGACTGCTTCAAAGAAGTCTAACAGGTTTAGGAGACATGATCTGCCTTTTACAAACCCAAACTGGGTGTGCTCCAGAGTTTGGAGATTACCAATGTCTTTGTTTATAAGTTCTATGATGATACATTCCATGGCCTTACAGACGAGGCTCATCAGGCTAATGGGGTGATAGTTCCTGGGGTCCATGGTGGCTCCCCCCTTGTGGAGTGGGATAACCGTCACTGTGCACCATTCAGCGAGCACAAAGCCTGAGGTGAGGCTATGATTGAATATGGTACTTAGGTGGGGTGCCAGTTCGTTCTGTAGTTTGTGTAGAATGCAGCCTGGGATGTTGTCTGGTCCCATGGATGCTGTGTTCTTGGCTTTGGAGAGTATGGTTTTTACCTGTGCAGCCGTGATTACAGGAACTTTGCATTCTTCTGGTATAGAGCTGGGCCCTTTAGGGGGTGAGATGAGGGTAAAGTTAGCACTGAACCTAATTGCCAGGATGTTGGCAATATCAGTTGGATCTGTATATTTAGTGCCATTATGCTGTAACTCAGAGCAGATCTGAGTGTTGCCATTGAGATTCTTGACATAGCTATAGAATGCTTTGTGGTTGTCTTTAGAATCAGTGGCGATTTTGTTTTCGTAACTAGCTTTGGAAGATTGTATCAGGGAATCGCAGCTTCTTACTGAGACTGACCAGGGGGCTCCTCCACTCATGGGATTTTACTCTCTTTTGCAACAGTTTCTTTCTTCTGTTGTACAGTTTGTTTATGGCAGGGGACCACCATATTGGCTTCCTTTTTTTGGAAGATAGTGTCTTGGTTCTGTTTGGGATAGCACAATCCATGCACTCGTGTAAGTGCTAATAAAGTGCAATTGTGTAGGATTGAGTAGTCGTAACTGTATTATCCATCTGCATGGGTGTGATGAAGTTCACCACTTCTGTCTTAAGAAGCATGAAGTTGGCTGTGGAGAAATTTTTTACCATGGTTTCCTTAATGGGGGGTGGGGGCAGGATGTGGATATCTAGGGTGATTAGCTTATGGTCGGATCAGACCAATGAGGCGTTGACTTCAGGTCTAGAACACCGGTCACTCTTGTTGGTAATAACTAGATCAAGGATATTGTTGCCCCTGGTGGGGGTGTGGATAAGTTGATCCAGGGCATTGGAGTTTATGAATTCCAGAAAGCTTTGAGTGAAGGAGTTGGTACATGAGTAGTTTTCCCAGTTAATAGTGGGGTAGTTGAAATCGCCTATTATTAGGGTGTTTGGTTGAACCCTAATATTTTCTAGTACATCAAGAAAAGAGGAGTGGGAATCCTGGGGTATGGTGGGGGATCTGTAGCAAGCAACAATTTGGATTGCAGTTTTGCCCAGGGTTAGTTGCACTTAGATAACCTCGGATGCATTATGCTGAGCAACTAGCCTGGAGGTGTGGACATCCTTAATGAATATGGACACACCTTCGCCTTTAGTGTTCCGGTCCAGGTTACATGGCCGAAAAGTGTGGTATGAGTTGTAGCCTGGTAGTACAGGGGTGCTCTCTGGAGCCTTGAACCAGGTCTCAGTCACTGCACAGATATCAATGTTCTCCATTTTAAGGAGTGCCTCGAGTGAGTGCATTTTGAGATTTAGACTTCTAGCATTGAATAGCATCACCCTCAGTGTTTGCTTGCCTGTACCTGTTACGGTGGTGAATTTGTCATTTGAACCTTGCCTAAAAAAGGTATTATAGGGGTGGCGAGAACCTTAGCCAGTATCTGGAATCCCAGGGGTGACAGGTGCAGGCCATCTCTGGCAAAGCATCGTGGTCTGTTGACCATGTCATCCCAGGCAGACAGATACTGGATCCCTTTAGAATGACACCAGAAGTTTAGCCAATTTTTGAAGTCAATCATTTTGTCCTTGTACTGCAGTATCATTCTCGGTGATGGCAGAATGCTACTCAGGGCTAGGGTCATACCTGCCTGGGCTACAAGATCGGACAGCTCTTCCATGTCTCTTTTCATGTAGGCCAGGGAGGTACATCTCAGGTCGTTCACACCAACATGGGCAATGACAGAGTCATATTTGTACTTGTTGTGGAGTGACCTGAGTGCATGGTTTATGTAGTGACTCCTGGAGACCATATCCAACTTGTAATGTGAAATGAAAGTATGAGGAGTGGCCCATGTGGCTGCAGCACAAATAGATTCCATTGGTAGTCTTGCTTGAAAAGCTACCGACGTAGCTAATGCTCTGGTGGAATGAGCTTTTGGTTTTGTGGGGAGTTCCTTATGTCTGAGTTGATAAATCAAAGTAATAATAGAGGCCAACCACCTGGATAAGGTTACTTTAGAAACTGGCAGGCCCTGCTTGCCCTCAGCATAGGATAGGAAGAGCTGGTCTGATTTTCTTGTTTGTTTAGTCCTATCCAAATAAAAACGTAATTGCCTGTGAACGTCCAATTGGTGCAACTTTTGTTCAGCTCTGTTTGAATAGTTAGGAAAAAAGACAGGAAGATCAATAGCCTGATTCAGGTTTGTCTCAGAAAGTATTTTGGGTAGAAAGGAAGGATTAGTCCTGAGTGAAACTCTATCCTTGTGGAAAACAAGATTAAGGAGGACGAATACAGAGGGCTTGAAGCTCCGACACTCTTCTAGCTGAGGTGATGGCTACTAAGAAGAGAGTCTTCCAGGAGAGTAATTTTAAGGAACAGGAGGCCGCAGGTTCAAAAGGAGGTAGAATCAAGGAAGTTAATATCAGGTTTAAATCCCACAGAGGCAGGGGATCTTTAACCGGGGGCCTAAGTAAAATAGTCCCTTTAAGAAAGGCTTTACAAAGTTTGTGGGACATGATGCTGGTTTCTGACAGGCCAGCATGGAAATTAGCGATACCAGCCAACTGAACCCTAATGGTGGCAGATGAGGAACCTGCTCGAAAAAGTTCTGCCAAAAAAATCTAGAAGGTGATGGACAGGGGCTGTAAAGGGATCTATATTTCTAGGCTACGCCCAGAAAGAGAAACGTTTCCACTTACTAGCGTAAGTCTTCCTGGTAGTAGATTTGTGCGAAGAAAGGATGATTTCACACACTGGCTGAGAAATATGTGGAAGCCTGGCTAAGGTTGGAAGTGGAGCAACCAAGCTGTGAGGTTGAGAGACTGAAGGGACTGGTGCAGCCCGCCCGACTGATGGACCAAGAGGTCTGGTACTGGGTCCAGATTCCAAGGCTGCTCCAGCAGGTGACGATGCAGGAATGGGAACCAAATTTGTCAAGGCCAGTAAGGGGCAATGAGGATCATCCTGGATCCCAATGCGGTCACTTTCTGAATTAGTTTCGGAATTAAGGGAAAAGGTGGGAATGCATACAGAAGACCCCGGGGCCAATTGTGAACTAGAGCGTCTCTGGGGGAGTGGCCTGGGAGGGGGAAGAGAGTGAAGAAGTCGTCGCACTTGCTGTTGAGAGGAGTTGCGAAAAGGTCGCAACAAGGTTGACCCCATCTGCGGAAAATTTTGTCCGCTACTGACTGATTGAGAGACCACTCGTGAGGCATGAGAATAGCTCTGCTTAGCCTGTCCGCTATGACGTTGGACTTCCCGGGGATGTGCATTGCTATCAGAAACCGTTGAGAGGAGATCGCCCACTGCCAGAGTCTGAGTGCTTCTCGACATAAGGGATAGGACCTGGTTCCGCCCTGCTTGTTGATGTACCACACCACAGACATATTGTCCATCTGAATTGCAATAGTCCCGGTGGGTAGAGAGTCCTGAAGAGCTTGCAACGCTAAACGTTCCGCTCTCATCTCCAAGACGTTTATGTGCAGGTGGTACTCTAGAGGTTGCCAAGTGCCCTGGACAGCCCTGCCCTGAACCCCCCCCCCCCACCCAATCAGGGAGGCATCCATTGTCAACGTGGCAACAGGAGGAGGAAGAACAAACAGACTGCCTTGAAGTACTTGAGGGAGACCATCCACCAAGAAAGATGGTCTTTGCACGATTGGGTGATTACTATGTTGTGAGACATCAGAAGCTGCTGAAACGACCATTGGGTAAAAAGCATCCATTGAAGGATCCGCATGTGAAAACGGGCCAGGGGAAGTAATGTGATTGCTGCTGCCATGAGACCCAAGGTTTTCAGTACAAATCTGGCCTGAATTCTCTTGCACTGTAGTGAGGTCTGGGCATGTCGGCGAATGTCTGATACTCTTTCTAAAGGAAGTTTTGCCGACAGCTCTTTTGTATTTAATCTTGCGCCTATAAAGGTTATAGATTAACAAGGTGACAATGCAGACTTTTCAAAGTTTATAGAGATACCTAGCTCGGAGCAAGTTTGGATGGTATAATCCCTGGCTCGCAGTAGCTGATGCCTGGTGGAAGCAGTTAGGAGCCAGTCGTCTAGATATGGAAACACCTGGAATCCTCGCCATCTCAGGTGAGCCGTAACCACTGCCATGCATTTGGTGAACAACCTGGGGGCTGTGGTGAGACCAAAGGGCAGGGCTCTGAATTGATAGTGACTGGCTCCCAGCCGGAAGCAGAGAAACCTTCTGGAGCGCCTGTCCATTTTGATATGGTAGTACACTTCCTGAAGGTCTATGGAGCACATCCAATTGTCCTGACCCAAAAAGGGTAGAATGAACTGAAGCATGACCATCCGGAACTTAGTTCTTTGAACAGATTTGTTTAGCCTGCTGAGATCCAAAATGGGTCTCCAGTCCCCTGTCTTTTTTGGTACCAAAAAGAACTTGGAGTAAATCCTGGATCCTTGCTGGTCTGCTGGGACTGGCTGGATGGCCCTTTTTTTTAGCAGTTTTGAAATTTCTAGTACTGCTTGTTCCCTTAGACCGGGTGGAACATCTGGAAGGGACCTGTTTGTTTGTGTAGAGGTGTGGACAAAGGGGATTTTGTAACCCTCGGATATGATAGACCATACCCATTTGTCTTGTGTGAGGATTCGCCAGGCTTCTGGGTACAGTGACAATCTTCCCCTGACTGCCTCCGAAGGTGGACAGTCGGGCAGCCCCTCAGGGGTGCTGAAAGGGTTTGTCAGAGAAGGATTCTCTGCTACCCTGATTTTGCGGACCCCCTCTGCCCCTTGGGCGGCGTCTATTACTGTTTCCTCCTCTGCCCCTGGATGGAAACTCACCACATGTGTCAGGCACGACTCCCTGGGGTTTCCGAAACCACATTTTTCCACTCTTTTGACCTAGAGGGAGTAGAAAAATGGACTCCCATGGCAGAGAGAGTCTTGCCTTCCTGCTCACACCTGGTAAGGGTATCCTTCACCTGTGGTCCAAACAAAGCTGAACCATTGAAGGGGGTATTGGTGAAGGATGCCTTAAAGGGGTCAGCAAAGTTACATAACCGCATCCAGGCATGTCTCCTCAAAGCCATGCCTGTACCTGACCCTACTCACCCCATCGGCTGCATAGGAAATGAGCTGCATGGAGGAGTTGACTATAGAGTTAAAGGTCGCCAGCTGGGAGTTAATCTTATCCTGAGACCCCGCAGCTGATGGATCCTGAAGGGTATCACCCAGTTCCTTGAGAAGATCCCTTTGAAGGCAGGTGAAATGGCACAGATAATTCAGCGACCACATGGAAAAGGTCACTGAAGAAAACATCCACTTCCCGTACCTGTCCATTGTCCTAGATTCTTTATTAGGTGGGTGGACAGGTACCGAAGGGTCAGCCAACTCCTTCTTAGTGGCTGCTGCCACCACCATGGCATCAACAGGGACCCCTTTTGTCAGAAATTGTTTGTCAGATGGGGCCGTGATGAACTTAGTGGGCCTGCAGGAGGTTGGTTCCACTGTGTCCGGGGCTGTCCATGCCTTCCGAGCCACCACTTCCATGAGCGGGTCGAAAGGTGGAGACACTCAGGAGGTGGAAGGGCGAGAACCAAACGCGTCCAGGTTCACCGACTCATCCTCGGAAGGGTTAAGGGCAGTCCAGTTCCCCCTCTGCCTAAGGATCTCAAGGATGTCTGAAAAGGAGACATCCTCAGAGGGGGACCTTGGGGACCCTTCTGAATTCTCCAAGTCGGTATCAGACGTGACAGGCTCGGGGGAGTCAACATGTTTCCTCTTACATTTTCTCTCCTGAGGGGGCTCCTCTGAATGATCAGGGGAGGCCTCGGAAGAGGAAGATACACCCAATGGGGTGACCTGGAGCGCCTGTTCTCCACACTTGGGGTCAGGAGGGTGGACAGAGACCGATGCAGGCACCATGGGGGGCGGAGCCAAAGGGGCCGATTGTGGAGCCGACACTGGAGTCAGCACACTCCTCATGACCTCGAAGGCGCCCTTATCAGGCAGAGAAGAGGGTCCCCACTCCGAAGAGACGTGAACTCCTCCTGGCACTGAGAGGGATGGCTCCGAAGCCGATGTCGGGGCCGAGCTCACCTGCATCGAGGCCCTGAGAGGGAGAACGGGGTCGGACAAGGGTCCGATGCCACTCGCCCCCTCGGAGCTGACAAGGGAGTCTCGGCGCCCGGATCCCTCCAAGAACGGAACCAATGAAGAGATTGGAGCTGACGAGGGAGGCAAAAGGTGTGGTATCAGCTCCGACGTGCCTATGATTCGAGCCCCAATGAGCTCCAGCTCCGAACACAGTGGAAGAGTCAGAGGAGGAACTGCAGAAGACACAGGGGTAGCCACAGTCTGTTGAGAAGGGCTGGTCAAAATTTTGGCCAGGGCCTGCGACTTTAGGAGCCTACTGACCACCCTCTCCAAGTCATGATCGGATAGCCTGGAAGACAGAGAGGAGTGGGACCTATGGCTTTGCTCCAAATGAAGCAATGGAGACCTCGGAGCCAAACGGACAGACTCTATAGATGGAGACCTTGAGTGTTTTCGGCTCAGAGAAGGTTCCGACACTAAGGTCGGAGCCGACTGAGGTCTCAAAATGTCGGTTCCAGCCAGAACCGACGAGGATGCAGGAGCTCCACTCGGCGACGGCTCCGAATAGGGAGCCAACGGTTTGGCGGGTTTTAAGGACTTTCTCGACGGAGGCTTAGCTGGGGATCCTTCTGGCTTAAGTAAGCCTCTCAAAATGAGCTTGTTCCTACGCTCCTGCAGGACTCTCCGGCTGAAGGCATGGCAGACCGAGCAAGAGTCCTGCAGGTGTAGGGGACCCAAGCAATAAACACAAGTGTGACCGTCTGTCAGAGACATCTTCTGACAGCACGAGTCACACTTCTTGAAACCTGAAACCTTGGTATCTTTAGAGATATTAAAAAATGGGATACCAAAGGGAAAAAAGTAACTAGTGCTTAAACACAACACACACACACACACACACGCACTAGATAACTAACTATAAGACTATAGCCACACAACTACCTTACTATTAACAAATATATATATATATATATATATATATATATATATATATATATATATATATATATATATATAAAATACAAGAAAAAAAACTAATTGTCTAACAAGGCCTAACACTACCCTAAAGGGTGGGGGGGCTTTCTAACAACAAAAAACAAGTTTCTGAGTGGGATATCAAAAGGGGACACAATCTAATTAAAACTAGGAGGGAAGGATTTCTAAATACAAGACAGTATATGAAAAAATTAAAGGTAATAATACAAGAAAAGATTTATACGACCTGGAGCCGGTAAAATCGCAACCTCGTAGCTGAAGCAGCAAACGAGATCTGGGTATCTGACGCCTAGCATTGTGGGATATGGGGAGGCCTCGAGCCGGTAAATAGCTCTCGAGCTTTAGTAGAAGGCCGAGTCGGAGCCAAGGATTGGCTCCGAACCATCCAGCAAGAATGAAGGCGAGATAGACAACTTAACATTAGTAATTTAATTTATTGGCATCAGTTTCTGAATGGGAATAAAATGCACTCAGTTGATTATCTGATTGTTAGATACAGGAAAATACTAGTTGGTTAGATATACAAACATGTAAGCAATATGCTCAAGACAAAATTAAAAGAGCATTGGACAAACAAACTAAAACTATTCCAAAAATGCTAGATTTTTTTCTAATATAAATAATAATCCATCTAAAGGTAAGTCATAATTGTCAATCATAGATAAGATTATTAGTATTGGATTTGTTCCCTCTGAATTGTCATACTGGAATTACTCAACAAAACTAAATAAAGAAGAATTTTCTGAGAAAAGTAAGAAACTATTCTTAAAACCTCAAGGAAAATCAACATCCTTTCTATACTGGAAGATTTATACTGTAAAATTTTACACAGAATGTTTGTAACACCCCAGAAAATTGCTGTTATGTATAAATCAGAAAAAAAATAAATGTTGGAGATGAAATGAAGTCCTTGATGCAAATTGAGTTCATATAATCACAGAATACAACACAGTGTCATCTTTCTGGACTGATTTTAAAAGCTTTTGCTAAGCATTGTGGTCAGATAATTGTACTATTACAGATTCCTTGATTTTGTTCAATGCCCCAATCCCAGATGTTATTCCAGTATTGCAAATACCTCTTCTTTGGTGGGTCTATATTAGAAGACCGAAACGACAGTTATGCGAATACCGAAATGTCGATATGGAAATAGCTAACCACGAGAACGTTGAATGTCTGAAATCGCAAATTTTGAAATATCGAATTGCCACAGCTGGCCCTTATCCGGCATAGCTCCATAACTTAAATGTGCGATAGTTACTGACCTTAGGGTTAGGGTGCGGTACGCACCCTAACCCTAAGGTCAGTAACTATCGCACATTTAAGTTATGGAGCTATGCCGGATAAGGACCCTAACCTTAAGGTCAGTAACTATCGCACATTTAAGTTATGGAGCTATGCCGGATAAGGGCCAGCTATGGCAATTCGCTATTTCGAAATTCACAGTTTTGGGCGTTTGACGTTCTCGCGGTTCTCTATTTCCATGTCAACGTTTCGGTATTCTCGTAACTGCCGTTTCAGTCTTCTAATATAGACCCTTCTTTGGTCTGTTCTAGCTATTGCTAAGAAAGTTATAACTAAAAACTGGAAATGTAAAACTACTCTCTCTTTTACTAGTGAATTTATCTGTCTAGCCAAATCTGTTCCTAAAAGTGAATTATCAACCATAAAAATTAGACCTAGAAATGTAACTCAGCAATATATAGCCTGGCAGAAATGTAATGATCTTTTAGAAAAGTACTAATGGTTTTGTGTAAAATTATTGTTATGGACTTTTGTATATAGTTTTGTTTTATTTTGTTGCAAATTGTTGAATTATTTTGGAATATGTAAAATCAAATAAAAATTAAAAAAAAAGAAAATAGATTTTTCTGAATCCTATTATTGCTACTCATTCTCAAGTGTCTGAACATTCTTTAGTGTGAATGATTTTACTGACTCTGAGTCTAGGGCTACATCTACTGCAAAGAGATTTTTTGCCAAAGTACATAAACAGAAATTCACTGAAGAAGTAAAATCTGATATTTTCAATTCTCCTTTGGATAGATATGTTTTGTTTGGCTCCTCTGATACTCAGTTACTCAAATGCATATCATTGTTGGAGCCTTCCTGTGTCCTGAAAGAGTGCTCTTCAAACTGTCTGGAGATATACAGAGCTGAGTATATTTTTCTGGCACTTTAGAGTTGTGTACGGTAATTGTTGTTTGACTAATTTTATATCATTGCTGGCTAACTTCAGAGTTGTGCACAGTTATTTTTGCTTCACTGTATAGTTTTTCAGATCTCTGCTGAAGGTGTTGGTTTTTCCATACCGACCCTCCCTATTCCTGTGCTGTTGTTTAAATTTGGAGGTTTTTGCAGTTGCCCGTCCCACTGTAGATTTGATCTAGAACACTCCCCCCAGTCACATCTCTTTACATCATTCTACCTAATAGACTCCTTCTGCATTGTTTTTAGTCGTTTTTAATTTAATTACATTTTTTAAACTGTTTGGTCTAACATTGCTACATACTCAAGTGTGCTAGCTTGCACTGCATTTGAATTGTTTTGACTGCTGTTTTAGCTACTTTTCTGTATATATATATATATATATATATATATATATATATATATATATATTTATAAAAATACCTTTCCTGTAACTAGTGTAGTCCAGATTCAGATTTGCTGTATCCATGACTGTATGTAAGCTTCTGAGCCCCCCCCCCCCCAAGCTTTGTGTTGGAGGGAAGCCTTCTAGCTTATCAGTGGGAGTGGTAAGCACTAGGTAACCTATCTACCACATAAGGAGTGGTTCTGGCCCATAAATTGTAGTTATTGGCCGTTTGGGCAGTTTTTCCAACTCTCTCAACTTTCTGATTTAAAAGCCCACATTTGCACTTGTTTCCCCCTTTCCTGTAACTAGTTTAGTCCAGATACAGATTCTTACTTTTAGCACTTGAATTTGCTTATTCATGATCAGCACTTGTTCAGAACTTGTAAGCACTAAATAACCTACTAATTACTACAGCACTCAACCTTCCTCATTACCTAGAGGAAACAGTTTTGGCACTTACTTTCCTCACTTGCTTAGAGAAAAACAGCTCTTGTACTCACTTTCCTCACTTATCTAGAGGAAAATACTTTTTTATTCAGGCATGTCCAATGGTCAGCTCCCAGTGTTCTCTCCTGCCTATCTGATGAATCTGGGCATCTTGAGGCAATGTAGAAATTGCCTCATGTACACAGACAACCCTCTCCTCCTACCACCCAACACTACAACCTGTGAGAGATGCACTTATCTAGCCAAACTGGAGGTGAAGCTCTCTCCAATCAAGACTGAACTTGACAGTCAAGAGGAGAAGGTAAACACTTGCACCACACCACACTCATCACATAGTCTCACTAAATCTACACTACCAAAATCCATACATAGAAATACAAAAACACTCGCGGAGGCTCTCAATAATAATCTGCTCAAGCAACAGAGACCTCCAAAGCAGAAATGCAAGCAACCTCCACCCCCCAACACAACCCAAATGACACTTTGCCTGCAGACTCAGTGTGCCACTCAACCACAGCCAATAAGGCAAAACAATGTACCCAACACACTACTCATAGGCGACTCTATAGTCAGGCACACTGATGTCCCACTCACCAGGCTAAACAAGGAGAAGGTTACTGTCAGCTGCCTGTCGGGTGCCAGAATCTGCCACATAACCCACGCACTCAGGTCACTCCACAACAAGTTCAAATATGACTCTGTCATTGTCCATGTTGGTGTGAACAACCTGAGACATACCTCCCTGGACTACATGAAAAGAGACATGGAAGAGCTCTCCGATCTTGTAGCCCAGGCAGGTATGACCCTAGCCCTGAGTAGCATTCTGCCATCACCCAGAATTATGCCGCAGTAGAAGGACAAAATGATTGACTTCAACAATTGGCTAAGCTTCTGGTGCCATTCTAAAGGGATCCAGTATCTGTCTGCCTGGGATGACATGGTCGACAGACCACGATGCTTTGCCAGATATGGCCTGCACCTGTCACCCCTGGGATTCCGGATACTGGCTAAGGTTCTTGCTGCCCCTATAGTGCCTTTTTAGGCACTCGTGTAAGTGCTAATAAAGTGCAATTGTGTAGGATTGAGTAGTCGTAACTGTATTATCCATCTGCATGGGTGTGATGAAGTTCACCACTTCTGTCTTAAGAAGCATGAAGTTGGCTGTGGAGAAATTTTTTACCATGGTTTCCTTAATGGGGGGTGGGGGCAGGATGTGGATATCTAGGGTGATTAGCTTATGGTCGGATCAGACCAATGAGGCGTTGACTTCAGGTCTAGAACACCGGTCACTCTTGTTGGTAATAACTAGATCAAGGATATTGTTGCCCCTGGTGGGGGTGTGGATAAGTTGATCCAGGGCATTGGAGTTTATGAATTCCAGAAAGCTTTGAGTGAAGGAGTTGGTACATGAGTAGTTTTCCCAGTTAATAGTGGGGTAGTTGAAATCGCCTATTATTAGGGTGTTTGGTTGAACCCTAATATTTTCTAGTACATCAAGAAAAGAGGAGTGGGAATCCTGGGGTATGGTGGGGGATCTGTAGCAAGCAACAATTTGGATTGCAGTTTTGCCCAGGGTTAGTTGCACTTAGATAACCTCGGATGCATTATGCTGAGCAACTAGCCTGGAGGTGTGGACATCCTTAATGAATATGGACACACCTTCGCCTTTAGTGTTCCGGTCCAGGTTACATGGCCGAAAAGTGTGGTATGAGTTGTAGCCTGGTAGTACAGGGGTGCTCTCTGGAGCCTTGAACCAGGTCTCAGTCACTGCACAGATATCAATGTTCTCCATTTTAAGGAGTGCCTCGAGTGAGTGCATTTTGAGATTTAGACTTCTAGCATTGAATAGCATCACCCTCAGTGTTTGCTTGCCTGTACCTGTTACGGTGGTGAATTTGTCATTTGAACCTTGCCTAAAAAAGGTATTATAGGGGTGGCGAGAACCTTAGCCAGTATCTGGAATCCCAGGGGTGACAGGTGCAGGCCATCTCTGGCAAAGCATCGTGGTCTGTTGACCATGTCATCCCAGGCAGACAGATACTGGATCCCTTTAGAATGACACCAGAAGTTTAGCCAATTTTTGAAGTCAATCATTTTGTCCTTGTACTGCGGTATCATTCTCGGTGATGGCAGAATGCTACTCAGGGCTAGGGTCATACCTGCCTGGGCTACAAGATCGGACAGCTCTTCCATGTCTCTTTTCATGTAGGCCAGGGAGGTACATCTCAGGTCGTTCACACCAACATGGGCAATGACAGAGTCATATTTGTACTTGTTGTGGAGTGACCTGAGTGCATGGTTTATGTAGTGACTCCTGGAGACCATATCCAACTTGTAATGTGAAATGAAAGTATGAGGAGTGGCCCATGTGGCTGCAGCACAAATAGATTCCATTGGTAGTCTTGCTTGAAAAGCTACCGACGTAGCTAATGCTCTGGTGGAATGAGCTTTTGGTTTTGTGGGGAGTTCCTTATGTCTGAGTTGATAAATCAAAGTAATAATAGAGGCCAACCACCTGGATAAGGTTACTTTAGAAACTGGCAGGCCCTGCTTGCCCTCAGCATAGGATAGGAAGAGCTGGTCTGATTTTCTTGTTTGTTTAGTCCTATCCAAATAAAACGTAATTGCCTGTGAACGTCCAATTGGTGCAACTTTTGTTCAGCTCTGTTTGAATAGTTAGGAAAAAAGACAGGAAGATCAATAGCCTGATTCAGGTTTGTCTCAGAAAGTATTTTGGGTAGAAAGGAAGGATTAGTCCTGAGTGAAACTCTATCCTTGTGGAAAACAAGATTAAGGAGGACGAATACAGAGGGCTTGAAGCTCCGACACTCTTCTAGCTGAGGTGATGGCTACTAAGAAGAGAGTCTTCCAGGAGAGTAATTTTAAGGAACAGGAGGCCGCAGGTTCAAAAGGAGGTAGAATCAAGGAAGTTAATATCAGGTTTAAATCCCACAGAGGCAGGGGATCTTTAACCGGGGGCCTAAGTAAAATAGTCCCTTTAAGAAAGGCTTTACAAAGTTTGTGGGACATGATGCTGGTTTCTGACAGGCCAGCATGGAAATTAGCGATACCAGCCAACTGAACCCTAATGGTGGCAGATGAGGAACCTGCTCGAAAAGTTCTGCCAAAAAAATCTAGAAGGTGATGGACAGGGGCTGTAAAGGGATCTATATTTCTAGGCTACGCCCAGAAAGAGAAACGTTTCCACTTACTAGCGTAAGTCTTCCTGGTAGTAGATTTGTGCGAAGAAAGGATGATTTCACACACTGGCTGAGAAATATGTGGAAGCCTGGCTAAGGTTGGAAGTGGAGCAACCAAGCTGTGAGGTTGAGAGACTGAAGGGACTGGTGCAGCCCGCCCGACTGATGGACCAAGAGGTCTGGTACTGGGTCCAGATTCCAAGGCTGCTCCAGCAGGTGACGATGCAGGAATGGGAACCAAATTTGTCAAGGCCAGTAAGGGCAATGAGGATCATCCTGGATCCCAATGCGGTCACTTTCTGAATTAGTTTCGGAATTAAGGGAAAAGGTGGGAATGCATACAGAAGACCCCGGGGCCAATTGTGAACTAGAGCGTCTCTGGGGGAGTGGCCTGGGAGGGGGAAGAGAGTGAAGAAGTCGTCGCACTTGCTGTTGAGAGGAGTTGCGAAAGGTCGCAACAAGGTTGACCCCATCTGCGGAAAATTTTGTCCGCTACTGACTGATTGAGAGACCACTCGTGAGGCATGAGAATAGCTCTGCTTAGCCTGTCCGCTATGACGTTGGACTTCCCGGGATGTGCATTGCTATCAGAAACCGTTGAGAGGAGATCGCCCACTGCCAGAGTCTGAGTGCTTCTCGACATAAGGGATAGGACCTGGTTCCGCCCTGCTTGTTGATGTACCACACCACAGACATATTGTCCATCTGAATTGCAATAGTCCCGGTGGGTAGAGAGTCCTGAAGAGCTTGCAACGCTAAACGTTCCGCTCTCATCTCCAAGACGTTTATGTGCAGGTGGTACTCTAGAGGTTGCCAAGTGCCCTGGACAGCCCTGCCCTGAACCCCCCCCCCCACCCAATCAGGGAGGCATCCATTGTCAACGTGGCAACAGGAGGAGGAAGAACAAACAGTCTGCCTTGAAGTACTTGAGGGGAGACCATCCACCAAGAAAGATGGTCTTTGCACGATTGGGTGATTACTATGTTGTGAGACATCAGAAGCTGCTGAAACGACCATTGGGTAAAAAGCATCCATTGAAGGATCCGCATGTGAAAACGGGCCAGGGGAAGTAATGTGATTGCTGCTGCCATGAGACCCAAGGTTTTCAGTACAAATCTGGCCTGAATTCTCTTGCACTGTAGTGAGGTCTGGGCATGTCGGCGAATGTCTGATACTCTTTCTAAAGGAAGTTTTGCCGACAGCTCTTTTGTATTTAATCTTGCGCCTATAAAGGTTATAGATTAACAAGGTGACAATGCAGACTTTTCAAAGTTTATAGAGATACCTAGCTCGGAGCAAGTTTGGATGGTATAATCCCTGGCTCGCAGTAGCTGATGCCTGGTGGAAGCAGTTAGGAGCCAGTCGTCTAGATATGGAAACACCTGGAATCCTCGCCATCTCAGGTGAGCCGTAACCACTGCCATGCATTTGGTGAACAACCTGGGGGCTGTGGTGAGACCAAAGGGCAGGGCTCTGAATTGATAGTGACTGGCTCCCAGCCGGAAGCAGAGAAACCTTCTGGAGCGCCTGTCCATTTTGATATGGTAGTACACTTCCTGAAGGTCTATGGAGCACATCCAATTGTCCTGACCCAAAAAGGGTAGAATGAACTGAAGCATGACCATCCGGAACTTAGTTCTTTGAACAGATTTGTTTAGCCTGCTGAGATCCAAAATGGGTCTCCAGTCCCCTGTCTTTTTTGGTACCAAAAAGAACTTGGAGTAAATCCTGGATCCTTGCTGGTCTGCTGGGACTGGCTGGATGGCCCTTTTTTTTAGCAGTTTTGAAATTTCTAGTACTGCTTGTTCCCTTAGACCGGGTGGAACATCTGGAAGGGACCTGTTTGTTTGTGTAGAGGTGTGGACAAAGGGGATTTTGTAACCCTCGGATATGATAGACCATACCCATTTGTCTTGTGTGAGGATTCGCCAGGCTTCTGGGTACAGTGACAATCTTCCCCTGACTGCCTCCGAAGGTGGACAGTCGGGCAGCCCCTCAGGGGTGCTGAAAGGGTTTGTCAGAGAAGGATTCTCTGCTACCCTGATTTTGCGGACCCCCTCTGCCCCTTGGGCGGCGTCTATTACTGTTTCCTCCTCTGCCCCTGGATGGAAACTCACCACATGTGTCAGGCACGACTCCCTGGGGTTTCCGAAACCACATTTTTCCACTCTTTTGACCTAGAGGGAGTAGAAAAATGGACTCCCATGGCAGAGAGAGTCTTGCCTTCCTGCTCACACCTGGTAAGGGTATCCTTCACCTGTGGTCCAAACAAAGCTGAACCATTGAAGGGGGTATTGGTGAAGGATGCCTTAAAGGGGTCAGCAAAGTTACATAACCGCATCCAGGCATGTCTCCTCAAAGCCATGCCTGTACCTGCGACCCTACTCACCCCATCGGCTGCATAGGAAATGAGCTGCATGGAGGAGTTGACTATAGAGTTAAAGGTCGCCAGCTGGGAGTTAATCTTATCCTGAGACCCCGCAGCTGATGGATCCTGAAGGGTATCACCCAGTTCCTTGAGAAGATCCCTTTGAAGGCAGGTGAAATGGCACAGATAATTCAGCGACCACATGGAAAAGGTCACTGAAGAAAACATCCACTTCCCGTACCTGTCCATTGTCCTAGATTCTTTATTAGGTGGGTGGACAGGTACCGAAGGGTCAGCCAACTCCTTCTTAGTGGCTGCTGCCACCACCATGGCATCAACAGGGACCCCTTTTGTCAGAAATTGTTTGTCAGATGGGGCCGTGATGAACTTAGTGGGCCTGCAGGAGGTTGGTTCCACTGTGTCCGGGGCTGTCCATGCCTTCCGAGCCACCACTTCCATGAGCGGGTCGAAAGGTGGAGACACTCAGGAGGTGGAAGGGCGAGAACCAAACGCGTCCAGGTTCACCGACTCATCCTCGGAAGGGTTAAGGGCAGTCCAGTTCCCCCTCTGCCTAAGGATCTCAAGGATGTCTGAAAAGGAGACATCCTCAGAGGGGGACCTTGGGGACCCTTCTGAATTCTCCAAGTCGGTATCAGACGTGACAGGCTCGGGGGAGTCAACATGTTTCCTCTTACATTTTCTCTCCTGAGGGGGCTCCTCTGAATGATCAGGGGAGGCCTCGGAAGAGGAAGATACACCCAATGGGGTGACCTGGAGCGCCTGTTCTCCACACTTGGGGTCAGGAGGGTGGACAGAGACCGATGCAGGCACCATGGGGGGCGGAGCCAAAGGGGCCGATTGTGGAGCCGACACTGGAGTCAGCACACTCCTCATGACCTCGAAGGCGCCCTTATCAGGCAGAGAAGAGGGTCCCCACTCCGAAGAGACGTGAACTCCTCCTGGCACTGAGAGGGATGGCTCCGAAGCCGATGTCGGGGCCGAGCTCACCTGCATCGAGGCCCTGAGAGGGAGAACGGGGTCGGACAAGGGTCCGATGCCACTCGCCTCGGAGCTGACAAGGGAGTCTCGGCGCCCGGATCCCTCCAAGAACGGAACCAATGAAGAGATTGGAGCTGACGAGGGAGGCAAAAGGTGTGGTATCAGCTCCGACGTGCCTATGATTCGAGCCCCAATGAGCTCCAGCTCCGAACACAGTGGAAGAGTCAGAGGAGGAACTGCAGAAGACACAGGGGTAGCCACAGTCTGTTGAGAAGGGCTGGTCAAAATTTTGGCCAGGGCCTGCGACTTTAGGAGCCTACTGACCACCCTCTCCAAGTCATGATCGGATAGCCTGGAAGACAGAGAGGAGTGGGACCTATGGCTTTGCTCCAAATGAAGCAATGGAGACCTCGGAGCCAAACGGACAGACTCTATAGATGGAGACCTTGAGTGTTTTCGGCTCAGAGAAGGTTCCGACACTAAGGTCGGAGCCGACTGAGGTCTCAAAATGTCGGTTCCAGCCAGAACCGACGAGGATGCAGGAGCTCCACTCGGCGACGGCTCCGAATAGGGAGCCAACGGTTTGGCGGGTTTTAAGGACTTTCTCGACGGAGGCTTAGCTGGGGATCCTTCTGGCTTAAGTAAGCCTCTCAAAATGAGCTTGTTCCTACGCTCCTGCAGGACTCTCCGGCTGAAGGCATGGCAGACCGAGCAAGAGTCCTGCAGGTGTAGGGGACCCAAGCAATAAACACAAGAAGTGTGACCGTCTGTCAGAGACATCTTCTGACAGCACGAGTCACACTTCTTGAAACCTGAAACCTTGGTATCTTTAGAGATATTAAAAAATGGGATACCAAAGGGAAAAAAGTAACTAGTGCTTAAACACAACACACACACACACACACACGCACTAGATAACTAACTATAAGACTATAGCCACACAACTACCTTACTATTAACAAATATATATATATATATATATATATATAAAATACAAGAAAAAAACTAATTGTCTAACAAGGCCTAACACTACCCTAAAGGGTGGGGGGGCTTTCTAACAACAAAAAACAAGTTTCTGAGTGGGATATCAAAAGGGGACACAATCTAATTAAAACTAGGAGGGAAGGATTTCTAAATACAAGACAGTATATGAAAAAATTAAAGGTAATAATACAAGAAAAGATTTATACGACCTGGAGCCGGTAAAATCGCAACCTCGTAGCTGAAGCAGCAAACGAGATCTGGGTATCTGACGCCTAGCATTGTGGGATATGGGAGGCCTCGAGGCAGTAAATAGCTCTCGAGCTTTAGTAGAAGGCAGTCGGAGCCAAGGATTGGCTCGAACCATCCAGCAAGAATGAAGGCGAGATAGACAACTTAACATTAGTAATTTAATTTATTGGCATCAGTTTCTGAATGGGAATAAAATGCACTCAGTTGATTATCTGATTGTTAGATACAGGAAAATACTAGTTGGTTAGATATACAAACATGTAAGCAATATGCTCAAGACAAAATTAAAAGAGCATTGGACAAACAAACTAAAACTATTCCAAAATGCTAGATTTTTTTCTAATATAAATAATAATCCATCTAAAGGTAAGTCATAATTGTCAATCATAGATAAGATTATTAGTATTGGATTTGTTCCCTCTGAATTGTCATACTGGAATTACTCAACAAAACTAAATAAAGAAGAATTTTCTGAGAAAAGTAAGAAACTATTCTTAAAACCTCAAGGAAAATCAACATCCTTTCTATACTGGAAGATTTATACTGTAAAATTTTACACAGAATGTTTGTAACACCCCAGAAAATTGCTGTTATGTATAAATCAGAAAAAAATAAATGTTGGAGATGAAATGAAGTCCTTGATGCAAATTGAGTTCATATAATCACAGAATACAACACAGTGTCATCTTTCTGGACTGATTTTAAAAGCTTTTGCTAAGCATTGTGGTCAGATAATTGTACTATTACAGATTCCTTGATTTTGTTCAATGCCCCAATCCCAGATGTTATTCCAGTATTGCAAATACCTCTTCTTTGGTGGGTCTATATTAGAAGACCGAAACGACAGTTATGCGAATACCGAAATGTCGATATGGAAATAGCTAACCACGAGAACGTTGAATGTCTGAAATCGCAAATTTTGAAATATCGAATTGCCACAGCTGGCCCTTATCCGGCATAGCTCCATAACTTAAATGTGCGATAGTTACTGACCTTAGGGTTAGGGTGCGGGTGCGGTACGCACCCTAACCCTAAGGTCAGTAACTATCGCACATTTAAGTTATGGAGCTATGCCGGATAAGGACCCTAACCTTAAGGTCAGTAACTATCGCACATTTAAGTTATGGAGCTATGCCGGATAAGGGCCAGCTATGGCAATTCGCTATTTCGAAATTCACAGTTTTGGGCGTTTGACGTTCTCGCGGTTCTCTATTTCCATGTCAACGTTTCGGTATTCTCGTAACTGCCGTTTCAGTCTTCTAATATAGACCCTTCTTTGGTCTGTTCTAGCTATTGCTAAGAAAGTTATAACTAAAAACTGGAAATGTAAAACTACTCTCTCTTTTACTAGTGAATTTATCTGTCTAGCCAAATCTGTTCCTAAAAGTGAATTATCAACCATAAAAATTAGACCTAGAAATGTAACTCAGCAATATATAGCCTGGCAGAAATGTAATGATCTTTTAGAAAAGTACTAATGGTTTTGTGTAAAAATTATTGTTATGGACTTTTGTATATAGTTTTGTTTTATTTTGTTGCAAATTGTTGAATTATTTTTGGAATATGTAAAATCAAATAAAAATTAAAAAAAAAAGAAAATAGATTTTTTTCTGAATCCTATTATTGCTACTCATTCTCAAGTGTCTGAACATTCTTTAGTGTGAATGATTTTACTGACTCTGAGTCTAGGGCTACATCTACTGCAAAGAGATTTTTTTGCCAAAGTACATAAACAGAAATTCACTGAAGAAGTAAAATCTGATATTTTCAATTCTCCTTTGGATAGATATGTTTTGTTTGGCTCCTCTGATACTCAGTTACTCAAATGCATATCATTGTTGGAGCCTTCCTGTGTCCTGAAAGAGTGCTCTTCAAACTGTCTGGAGATATACAGAGCTGAGTATATTTTTCTGGCACTTCAGAGTTGTGTACCGGTAATTGTTGTTTGACTAATTTTATATCATTGCTGGCTAACTTCAGAGTTGTGCACAGTTATTTTTGCTTCACTGTATAGTTTTTCAGATCTCTGCTGAAGGTGTTGGTTTTTCCATACCGACCCTCCCTATTCCTGTGCTGTTGTTTAAATTTGGAGGTTTTTGCAGTTGCCCGTCCCACTGTAGATTTGATCTAGAACACTCCCCCCAGTCACATCTCTTTACATCATTCTACCTAATAGACTCCTTCTGCATTGTTTTTAGTCGTTTTTAATTTAATTACATTTTTTAAACTGTTTGGTCTAACATTGCTACATACTCAAGTGTGCTAGCTTGCACTGCATTTGAATTGTTTTGACTGCTGTTTTAGCTACTTTTCTGTATATATATATATATATATATATATATATATATATATATATATATATATATTTATAAAAATACCTTTCCTGTAACTAGTGTAGTCCAGATTCAGATTTGCTGTATCCATGACTGTATGTAAGCTTCTGAGCCCCCCCCCCCCCCAAGCTTTGTGTTGGAGGGAAGCCTTCTAGCTTATCAGTGGGAGTGGTAAGCACTAGGTAACCTATCTACCACATAAGGAGTGGTTCTGGCCCATAAATTGTAGTTATTGGCCGTTTGGGCAGTTTTTCCAACTCTCTCAACTTTCTGATTTAAAAGCCCACATTTGCACTTGTTTCCCCCCTTTCCTGTAACTAGTTTAGTCCAGATACAGATTCTTACTTTTAGCACTTGAATTTGCTTATTCATGATCAGCACTTGTTCAGAACTTGTAAGCACTAAATAACCTACTAATTACTACAGCACTCAACCTTCCTCATTACCTAGAGGAAACAGTTTTGGCACTTACTTTCCTCACTTGCTTAGAGAAAAACAGCTCTTGTACTCACTTTCCTCACTTATCTAGAGGAAAATACTTTTTTTTATTCAGGCATGTCCAATGGTCAGCTCCCAGTGTTCTCTCCTGCCTATCTGATGAATCTGGGCATCTTGAGGCAATGTAGAAATTGCCTCATGTACACAGACAACCCTCTCCTCCTACCACCCAACACTACAACCTGTGAGAGATGCACTTATCTAGCCAAACTGGAGGTGAAGCTCTCTCCAATCAAGACTGAACTTGACAGTCAAGAGGAGAAGGTAAACACTTGCACCACACCACACTCATCACATAGTCTCACTAAATCTACACTACCAAAATCCATACATAGAAATACAAAAACACTGCATGGAGGCTCTGAATAATAATCTGCACAAGCATGAGAGACCACAAAACCAAAAATGCAAGCAGCCTCCACCCCAACACAACCCAAATGACACTTTGCCTGCAGACTCAGTGTGCCACTCAACCACAGCCAATAAGGCAAAACAATGTACCCAACACACTACTCATAGGCGACTCTATAGTCAGGCACACTGATGTCCCACTCACCAGGCTAAACAAGGAGAAGGTTACTGTCAGCTGCCTGTCGGGTGCCAGAATCTGCCACATAACCCACGCACTCAGGTCACTCCACAACAAGTTCAAATATGACTCTGTCATTGTCCATGTTGGTGTGAACAACCTGAGACATACCTCCCTGGACTACATGAAAAGAGACATGGAAGAGCTCTCCGATCTTGTAGCCCAGGCAGGTATGACCCTAGCCCTGAGTAGCATTCTGCCATCACCCAGAATTATGCCGCAGTAGAAGGACAAAATGATTGACTTCAACAATTGGCTAAGCTTCTGGTGCCATTCTAAAGGGATCCAGTATCTGTCTGCCTGGGATGACATGGTCGACAGACCACGATGCTTTGCCAGATATGGCCTGCACCTGTCACCCCTGGGATTCCGGATACTGGCTAAGGTTCTTGCTGCCCCTATAGTGCCTTTTTAGGCAAGGTTCAAATGACAAATTCACCACCGTAACAGGAACAGGCAAGCAAAAACTGAGGGTGATGCTACTCAATGCCAGAAGTTTAAATCTCAAAATGCACTCACTCGAGGCACTCCTTAAAATGGAGAACATCGATATCTGTGCAGTGACTGAGACCTGGTTCAAGGCTCCAGGGAGCACCCCTGCACTACCAGGCTATAACTCATACCACACTTTTCGGCCATGTAACCTGGACCAGAACGCCAAAGGCGGAGGTGTATCCATATTCATTAAGGATATCCACACCTCCAGGCTAGTTGCTCAGCATAATGCAGCCGAGGTTATCCAAGTGCAACTAACTCTGGGCAAAACTGCAATCCAAATTGTAGCTTGCTACAGATCACCCACCATGCCCCAGGATTCCCACTCCTCTTTTTTTGATGTACTGGAAAATATTAGGGTTCAACCAAGCACCCTAATAATGGGCGATTTCAACTACCCCACCATTAACTGGGAAAACTACTCATGTACCAATTCCTTCGCTCAACACTTTCTGGAATTCATAAACTCCAATGCCCTGGATCAACTTATGCACACCCCCACCAGGGGCAACAATATCCTAGATCTAGTCATTACTAATATGAGTGACCAGTGTTCCACACCTGAAGTCAATGCCTCATTGGTCCAATCCGACCATAAGCTAATTACCTTAGATATCCACATCCTGCTTCCACCCCCACCCCCCCATTAAGGAAACCATAATAAAAAATTTCTCCAAAGCCAACTTCATGCTTCTTAAGACAGAAGTGGTGAACTTCATGACACCCATGCAGATGGACAATACAGTTACGACAACTGAATCCTACACAATTGCACTTTATAAGCACTTACATGAGTGCATGGATCATGCTATCCCAAACAGAGCAAAGACGCTATCCTCCAAAAAAAGGAAGCCAATCTGGTGATCCCCTGCCATAAACAAACTGTACAACAGAAGGAAGAAACTCTTGCAAAAGAGAGCAAAATCCCACGAGTGGAGGAGCTCCCTGGTCAGCCTCAGTAAGAAGCTGCGATCCCTGATAAAATCCTCCAAAGCTAGTTATGAAAACAAAATCACCACTGATTCTAAAGACAACCACAAAGCCTTCTATAACTATGTCAAGAATCTCAATGGCAACACTCAGATCTGCTCTGAGTTACAACACAATGGCAGTAAATATACAGACCCAACTGATATTGCCAACATCCTGGCAGATAGGTTCAGTGCTAACTTTACCCACCTCTCACCCCCTAAAGAGCCCATCTCTATACCGGAAGAATACAAAGTTCCTGTAATCATGGCTGCACAGGTAAAAACCACACTCTCCAAAGCCAAGAACACAGCATCCATGGGACCAGACAACATCCGAGGCTGCGTTCTACATGAACTACAGAACGAACTGGCACCCCACCTAAGTACCATGTTCCATCATAGCCTCACCTCAGGCTTTGTGCCTGCTGAATGGCGCACAGCAATGGTTATCCCACTCCACAAGGGGGGAGCCACCACGGACCCCGGGAACTACCACCTCATTGGCCTGATGAACCTGATTTGCAAGGCCATGGAACGTATCATCATGGAACTTATAAACAAAGACATTGGTAATCTCCAAATTCTGGATCCCACCCAGTTTGGGTTTGTAAAAGGCAGATTATGTCTCCTAAACCTGATAGACTTCTTTGAAGCAGTCACCAAAGCTGTAGACAAGGGTAAGGTGATTCACACAGCCTATCTAGACCTTGCCAAGGCTTTTGACACCATCCCCCACTCTGGAATTATAGATAAACTCACTAAACTAGGTATAAATCCCTATGTCACAAGATGGGTTGCCAAATGGCTCACTGACAGAACCCACACTGTGAAAGTAGCAGACTCCAAATCCGACTTCAGACCAGTGACAAGTGGAGTACCACAGGGTATAAATAAATAGGACATGCTGGAGGGACAGATTCATCACCCAGAGACTCCCTACACTATGGAACAGAATCCCAGTCCATGTGAGGCAGAGCCCCTCACTGACTTTGTTCAAGAGAAATCTTGACGAGTGGATGGGAGATCGTAGGTTTACCCCGGGAATCATCTCTGTATCGCTGCTGGACAGAGGCACAACAAATTAATGGGTATAGTATTCTCATCCTAAGGGGTGGTGAAAGCCACACACACTCTGGCTAGGCTTATAAATGCCCTAGGGCAGATAGCCTAGTATGAACCTATTTGCTGATAAACAATTTCAGTCCTGGGTCCTCTCCTGTTTGGTATCTACTTCTCTGAAGTACAGGCTAACACAGAACTGTCACACAGATAGGTCTTTTGCTAATGAAGTTCGCAGATGACTGCAAACTAGGAGCCATAATCAAAACTCCTAACGATGTGGACATCCTACAAAAGGGCCTCACTGAGACAGATGCCTGGTGTCAAAGCCATGGCCTCAAGCTCAATGCCAAAAAGTGCATTGTCATCCCCTTTGGTAAAAACTCTGTACCCATGAATTACAACATAGGCGGTAGTATACTTAACATGAAAGTGTGATAAGAGACCTTGGGACAGAGGTGGACAGTAGTCTCTCCTTTGATAATCACATTGCCACAGTAGTCAGGAAATCCTTCTACATGGCACACCTCATCACAAAAGGTTTCTCATCCAGAAAAAAAGAGGTCATTGTTCCCCTCTACTCATCACTCATTAGACCCATTATAGAGTACAACACCCCTTTTGGTATGTACCTCACAAGACATCTCCAACAACTGGAAAGGCTGCAGAAATACCTCACAAAGAGGATTACAGGCCTCAAACAGATGCCCTACGCTGACCGTCTCAAAAAACTCCAGCTTTACTCCGTCGCATATTGCCTACTCAGAGGTGATCTCTGCCTAACATACAAAGCTATGTTAAACCCAGAGCTGTTGGACATGCTCCACTTAAAGAAATCCCAATCCCTCTGAGCTACATGCTCTAGGGACCTAAACCTTGTCACCACAATAAACAGAACATGCCGGAGGGATAGATTCCTGTCCCAGAGACTTCCCATACTCTGGAATAAACTACCTGTCTATATCAAACAAAGCTCCTCATTAGCACTCTTCAAGAAAAATCTTGATGATTGGATGGGAAATAGGAAATTCACCTTGGGGATCACCTCTGTGGCTCTGCTCGACAGTGGCACAGGAAAATAATTTTCTTGGGTGGCAAAAGCCAGGGTACCTTTTTGGCTGGGCTTGTATAGGCCCCAGGGCCGATAGCCTAGTACCTACCTATGAACCTATGAACCTATGAAAGCAGCCAATTGATTTGGAGGTTACTAAGATTTTTCAGCCTTCTTTTCCTAAATATATTAAAAACCCTGGTTCCTTTTCAAAAAGCAGAATAAGCAGCCTCAACAGGCTTCTGGCAAGCAGAGCTTTAAAAGTGGCAGGAGGGATCTAATAAAAAAATAGGGATCCTTTCAAAGAAAGGGACGGGTATCTGCTTCATACATTTGTCTTCCCTCTCTCACTGTCACTTATTCTTCAAATATGTCCCAGAAACTCCTTATTGATTTTCCCTTTGGGAGAAGATTGTTTGAGAGTAGTGCTTTCTGAAAGCAGTCCAGGAGGGTTACAAATGGCACTGGGAAGACCTACCTCTTTTGTGGGGTGTTTTTCTTCATCCACCAAACCAGAGCTGTTTATTCTGGTTTTAACTCATATGCTTTCGTTGGGGAATCATAGAACCAGTGCCCCAAAATCAGATGGGAAAATGATTTTATTCAAGAAATGTTTCTCATATCAAAGAGAGAGATGCTTCTTGGAGACCATTTCTCAATCTGTCCTTACTCAACTTGTTTGTGAAAATGCCAAATTTAAAGATGTTGAATTTTCAAAGTCTGTTATCTCTTATTCCTGGTCAGAGTTTTTTTTTTGGTAGCTTTAGGCTCAAAATATGTTTATTATCGCATTCACATTGCCACAGAGGTCAGAGGTTTTCTCAGATTTTCTGTGTCCGTGTCACATTATCAGTTCTCTGCATTACCCTTTGAGTTATCTACAACTCCAAGGCTGTTTACAAAGTATATAACTCCAGCGGTAGGTCACTGCAGACTGTAGGACATTCACATATTTCCTTATTTAGGCAACTTACTCATCTTTGTATAGTCTTCTTCCAGGTGTCAGGAGTTGCACATCTCTTTAGCCTGGGTTTTCAGACCAACAGTCAAAATCCTCCTTAATTCCTTCTCACAGGATATTTTTTCTAGGATGCCTTCTTCACTCTTCCCTGGAAAATGCATTCCTAACCAGGAGAAAGAAGGCTTGTATTTTTGGAAGTTTTCATGAGTTTCTCCAGTCAGTCTCAAACTTCACCCAGAGAAAATTTCAGAATTCAAGGGATCAAGGCATCCATGATTCTCATGACTCTTCTCACCATGAGAAAAATCCAATGACTTTTCAAAACTATTTGGACTCAACATTGTCACCCTCTGGAATTTCAAATTCCAGTCTTGCTTTTTTTTTAAGAAATAAACTCTTTGATGGACTGAAGAGATTTCCCAGATTCCAGGTCTCCCTTACTTTCTTCTAACCCCTGCTCAATCTGTCCCACTAATTACACTGGAGTTTGCTTTGGGTGCTGTATATGGAGGAAAAAGTGTAGGATCTTTGGAAAGAAACAGATAGACCAAAGTACATAAACATAAAAGAAATGTTAGCTGTGATCCATGTTGTAGAATCTCTACATCATCTGTGTTTCTCTGGGATCTTTGCAGGTGATTACAAATAATACCACAGTGATATGGTACATAAATAAACAGAGGGGCACCAGCTCTTACCCTCTGTTCAGATTCAAGGAAGGTAAATAAGGGGGTCTTTCAGGATTTGATACAATTGTGGGGAACATCTCAGATAGATCTGTTCATCTCCTTTCAAAATAGACAACTAAACAAATTCTTCACCAGTACTTGCAGGCAGGCCTAAAAACAGATGCTTTTTCATTCCCTTGAATGGGAATGTTCCTTTATGCCTTTTACCTTTTCCACTGATTTCCAGGGTCATTCATTGTGATGACTTCTTTCAGGCCCAAGGAACAGTGTTTCTCCCTTCTTATGGAAATGGTCAGGGAAAATTACTACAAGCTTCCTCAGAGATTTGATCTACTTATTTAAGATGAAGGAAGTTTGATATACCCCAGTCTGAAACAATTGCAACTTTTTTTTTATCCTGTTTAGGCACCTTATTTCTAAGGAAGTGCAACAGGTACTAAAGAAGGTAAGAAAACCTGCTGCTAGGACATTTTATGTTAGTAAGTGGAAGATATTTGACAGCTGGTGCCACACCAGGGCCCAGTCAGGGATTATATACCACTGATTCTTAAATATTTGTGGGAGTTATTTTCCTCTGGCTTTCTTATTGCAGTGTCAAGGTTCATCTTTCAGCCATTTCAGCATGTCTGCCCATGAATCATCACCCCCTCTCCTCTGTCTTTGGACAAACAGTTCTCAAAAGGGTTTTTGCATGTTAGAACACCTAGTAAACAAGTGTCACCTACTTGAGATCTTAACTTTGTGCCGGAAAAGTTAACTTTGTCTCCATTCATACTAGCTCATTAAGCTGATTTGTTTTTTTGACATGGAAGGCTATGTTTCTTATTGTTTTGACATCTGTGAGAAGAGTATCTGAGTTGCAAGCTCTTATGGTGGGAGAGCCCCATTTGGTATTCCATAGAGACAGGGCTACTTTAAGAACAAATTCCTCATTTATGGCAAAAGTTGTTTCAAAGTAAACTTTAAATCAAGCCATCAATCTCCTTGTTTTCTATCCAGAACCTAAAATCAGGAAGAAAGTGTTTTTCATACTCTGGACATGCACAGGCAACTCAGGTATTATCTTGACATAATTAAGTCCTTTAGGAAAGCTGAACAGTTGTTTACCTCCTATGATGGGACAAACAAAGGGCAACCTTTGTCAAAACAAACTGTTTCCAAATGGTTGTCTCTTGCTACTGCTTTTAGTTATTCTCACCATAGCAAATCTCTTCCAGGCAGAATCAATGGGTCTACTTCAAAAGATCGAAGTACCAGAATATTGAAGACAAAATCATTGAGATGACATTGTCGAATCTTCACATCATTGAACTCCAAGAACAGTGAAAACTAATCCCAGGAAAAGAACCACTTGACCCCCAGGAAAACACAACAAACAACGAAGCAGGAAAACCCTCTTAAGTGGGGGGTTTCACACCCCACAATCCCCCAATGGGGAGCTCCGCCCCCTCCCCCAATAAATATGCCAACTCTGAGATCACTCTACAATGGGGAAAAGGTAAAGTTCACCATAGTGGCCAAGTGGTTCTTTTCCCGGGGTTAGTTTTCACTGTTCCGGGTGTTCGAAGTTGTGAAGATTCAGCAATGACGTCTCAGTGAATCCATCATCGTTATTCTGGTACTTCGACCTTTTAAAGTAGACCTGAATCAAGGCACATTTTACTAAAGTGCTTTCTTTCTTGATTGCATATTGAAAAGGGGTAGACTGTAGACCAATTCTAGAGGAAGCTACTTGGTCCTCTGTACATACCTAAAGCATAACAATCTGTATTCCTTCTCTAGATACAGAATATACATTGCTAGGACCAAACTCCAATGGCTCCAGGATCCTAATTCTCTCTCCTCCCAGGTTGGATAAGCTATGGCAGTCTAACCACTTAGCTTTAGGCTACTGCAGTGGTGTTACTAATGAACATAGTGCAGTTGTGTAAGTTGTACTTGCCATAATGGTAGATGTGCAAAATCATCACTGCTGCAGTAGCTGCTACCTCCCATCCTCCATCCCCTCTTTGTCTGTATTTAGTTATATTCTTTGTTAAAGTCATGTGTTCCTAACTTTTTTGCAGTTTTTTCAGGACAGTAGGCTCTTTCCCTTTAGGAAGGCAAGAAAGTCCTGAGTATTTCTGGTGCTCAACCTGCTGTTTTTTCCCTTTGGACCTCATGTCTCAGCAACCTTGGAGAATATGTGGACGAAAGCCAAGACTTTTGGAAACTGGCCAGCTATTATAGCTTTAGGCTACCATAGCAATGATAACTTTGAACATCTACTATTATGGTAAGCAGAACTTAGACAACTATACTTTCCTGCAGCTAGGCACCACATGAGAAAGATTCAGTGGTACCTAAAATCTGTATGGCCCCAACTTCAACACCTACTGATGTCTAAAATTATAGTTTTTGGATCTGTAAAAAGGGAATTGCTTTGGTGCAGACATCAATCTTAGCTAAATCAAAGTCTCTGTTACAGCTCCAATACAGTCTGTAAAAACAGATACTTCAGACTTTGTTTGGAGAGCTGAGTCTTTGGGTCTATATTAGAAGCACGAATGGTCAGAATGTCTACAAACTGTTGATCGACACGTATGTGTCGAACGACCATTTCAGCAAATGGCCACATCATCGATTTCTTTCCAAGAGAAAGAAATTGGTTGGCCATTGTGTTAAATCTGGCCTTTTCCCCACTGTAGTGCAATATTGGAGTTAGTATGTTTAGTTACAGGGAGTGTGGGGGCCACATTGGGGGGTGTAGGGGTGAAGCCCCCCCACACTTCATAGTATGTGTTATATTGTGTTTTTCATATTTGGCCAATCAATTTCTTTTCCTTGGAAAGAAATCGATGATGTGGCCATTCACTGTAAAACTGTACTGATGCCTTTACACTCCAAGCTAAAAAAGTTAAAAAAAGGCAGAACAGACATGAGACATTCTTGCCCTTTTTAAACTGATCATTTGTTCTCCCAGCTGGAGTGAACTTAGGGTAAGAGTTTTAAAATGAGAGGATGTTGGATAAAGCCCTCACATGGCTGCTGCAAAAGAAAAAAACTTTCTTTGTTTTCATATTCTGATTGCACAAAATGTGTTGCTTGTTACTCAATATTGATTGAATATTGGTGGTCTCTCTCTCTCTCTCTCTCTCTCTCTCTCTCTCTCTCTCTCTCTGCAGTTTGTTTTTTCCCCCACTCTCCTGCCCCACCTGAATGTTGTTGTATTCTTAAACTTGGTGGCTTTGGAACTGCCCAACCCTGCTTTAAATTTGTCTTTGGTGCACTCCTCCCAGCCCTATCTCATTTTCTCACTCAACTGAGTACAGTGAGATCATTTGGGAATGACTACCCCCTTGCTTCTTTGATTTCGGACACTCCTATCAGTCCCATCTCATCAGCCCTGTCTACTGTGAAGAGAGAGAGCATTTGGGGAGACCAACCCCCTTAGTCTCATAATCTTGAATTATCTTCTGTTTCCTCCCTCTCCACTTAACAAAAATAAATAAATAAATAAATTTTTACAATTTATTCAGCTGCTTACTGTAACTATGTTCTGCCTATTTTATTACCTTATTTTGCTTTATTATGTGCTCTTAAGTGTTCAAGTGTTCCTATTCTGCATTTATTACTGCTTGTTAGTAGCCTGATTAAATTTATCTGCTATTCCAAGCATCATAGTTTTGGTTTTAGTACTTGTGCTTCAGGCCAGTTATTTTACATTTAAGAAGGTTTTTGTGGTCTACACTCTCTTGGACAAACCCTTATCAAAACCCTCTCTCCATAAGTCTGCCAAGTATTCAGAACACTATGTCTGGACAATTCTCATCAGTTTCTCCTGCCAGCCTGGTCAACATGGGCATATTGAGACAGTGTAGCAACTGCCTCATGTTCACTGACAGCTCTCTTCTCCTAGCACATAATTCTTCTACTTGTGAGAAATGCATCTATATCAGTAACCTGGAATCCATACTCTCTCGCACCATAATCAGTACTCCTGACAAAGAGGAGATTGCCAGCACAAACACTACATCACTCACAATACATAGCCAAGCACAACACCCACCCACCTTTGCAGAGGTCCTCAATAAAAACTTACCTAAACAGCAGAGACTTCCAAAACACACTCACAAACATTCCACACACAACATCAAACACATCACACACTGCAGACAACACACCAGCTTCTCACTAATACAGCCCATAAAGTATAACAATAAACCAACGCAGCCCATAAGTAATAACAATAAACCAAACATATTAGTCTTTGGCGACTCAATTGTGAGACATACTGATGTCCCCCTCAATAGGCTCAACAAGGAGAAGGTCATGGTCAGTTGTCTGTCAGGTACCAGAATCCTCCACATCATGCATCCACTTATGTCTGTCCACAACAAGTACAAGTATGACTCTGTCATTGTCCATGTTGGTGTGAATGACTTGAGATGTACCTCTCTGGACTATATAAAGAGAGACATGATTGACCTCTCAGAGTATGTGTCCCAAGCAGGTATTACCCTAGCCCTAAGAAACATTCAACCTTCACCAAGAATAATACCACAATACCATCAAAAATAACTGACTTCAACAATTGTCTTAGTTTCTGGTCTCTTTCCATGGGGATCCAGTATCTGTCTGCCTGGGATGACATGGTTGACAGGCCTCGATGCTTTGCCAGAGATGGCCTCCAACTTTCACGCTTGGGATTCCAGATCCTGGCCAAGGCTCTTGCCTCTCCCATTGAGCCTTTTTTAGGCTATATCCCAAAGACAAATCTTCCAACATAAAATATCTGTCGAAAAGCAAATTGATGGTCATGCTGCTTAAAGTTAGGAGCCTTAACCTGAAAATGCACTCACTTTAGACTCTACTCGCACTGGAAGATGCCGATGTCTGTGTGGGGATAGAAACTTGGTTTGGGGCTGCAGAGAGCACCCTTGCCTTATCATCCTATACCTCATTCCACACTGTCTGACCCCAAAATGAGGTCGGAAAGACTAATGGTGATGGAGTCTCCATCTTCATTAAGGACAGGCACACCTCCAGACATGTTTGCCAGCATAACACACTAGAATTACTGCAGGTGCAACTGACAGTTGGCAAGACACCCATCCAAGTTATAGCCAGCTATAGACCCCCCTCCATGACTCAGGACACCCACTCCTCCTACCTGGACCTATTTGACTCCATCAAGGTACCCCCTAACACCCTGATCCTTGGTGACTTCAACTTCCCCACCATAAACTGGGTGAATTATTCCTGAACTAATGCACTCACTCAATGATTACTTGACTTCATCAGTTCTAATGCACTTGGCCAGCTTGTCTCTTCCCCCACAAGGGGAGATAACATCCTGGACTTGGTTCTCACCAACATGGGTGACCGCTGCACCACTCCCATAGTATGTTCTTCCCTGGTTAAGTCCAATCATCAGTTTGTCTCATTCAAAGTTTCTATCCACCCAACCCCTCCCCATCTATAACCAGGCTAAAAAACTTCTCAGAAGCTGACTACAGCCTCCTAAGGGAGAGTATCAGTAGCTTCACATCACCGCTCCCCTTCAGAGGATGCAGACTACTATGCTGAACAGTACACCAGTGCAGTATACAAGCACCTGTACAAGTGCATGGACTCAGCCATACCCAACATAATTAAAACCTGCTCATCAGGGAAACACAAACCTGTCTGGTGGACATCCTCTAGCAAAAGGCTTTACAACAAAAGAAAGAAACTGTTGTCCAGGGGTAAAAAGGAACAAATTCCAAATTGGAAAAACTCCCTCCTCAGCATCAACAAGCAAATTAGATCATTAATGAAAACCTCCACAGCTAATTATGAATTGAAACTAGCCTCCAAAACAAAGAGAAACCACAAAGCCTTCCGCAGTTACATCAGGAACCTCCATGGCAAAGTCCAGGTTTGTTCTGATTTAGTACTTAATGGTGCCACTTACACTGATCCTGTTGACTTAGCCAATGTGCTAGCAGATAGGTTCGGTGCACACTTCACCCCCATACTCCCCAAAGCCCATTCAAAATTCCTGATACTTGTTCCGCACCTCACATCTCCATAGATCAAGTGTTAAAGGCCCTATCCAAGGCAAAGAACACAGCTTCAATGCGACCTGATAGTATCCCAGGCTGTATTCTTCACCATCTCCAGCAAGAACTAGCTTTGTCATTGAGCACCCTATTCAACCACAGCCTAAGTACAGACTTCATTCCAGCAGAGTGGATAACTGCCATTGTCGTCCCCTTGCACAAAGGTGATGCCACTACTGACCCTGGAAACTATCACCCCATTAGCTTGACAAGTCTGATCTGTAAAGCCATGGAGTGTATTATTATGTGTCTCATAAACAAGGACATGGGTAATCTCCAAGCACTTGATCCTACTCAGTTTGGATTCGTCAAGGGCAGATCTTGCTTGTTGAATCTGGTTGACTTTTGTGAGAGTATCACCAAAGCCCTGGATGAGGGAAACTCAGTACATACAGCTTACCTTGACTTGGCCAAGGCCTTTGACACAATCCCCCACTCAAGCATCATCGATAGGCTAACACAACTTGGTGTAAATCCCTATCTCATCAGGTGGGTGGCCAACTGGCTCACCGATAGGACCTGCAAGGTCAAAATAGGCACCTCCACCTCTGACAGTAGACATGTCACTAGTGGTATTCCCCAGGGATCTGTCCTGGGACCCCTACTGTTTGGCATCTACTTCTCAGAGGTCCAGGCAAACACAAAGGGCCTGTGGCTGACCAAGTTTGTGGATGACTGTAAGTTGGGTGCTGTCATTGACTCCCCAAATGATGTTAATATACTGCAAGAGGGGTCTCACAGCAACAAATGACTGGTGCCAAAGTCATGGCCTTATGTTAAACACAAAAAAATGTATTATCATACCATTCGGCAAAAACATGGTCCATACTGATTACCACATCAACAGCAACCCCCTAAGAACACAACCTGTGGTGAGAGATCTAAGTACTCAGGTTGACAACAATCTCACATTCGACCATCATGCAGTGGTCAGAAAAGCCTTTTACTTCATTCATTTCATAAGCAAAGGGATTGCATCCAGAAAAAAAGATGTTATTACCTCTATGTACTCCTTCCTCATTAGGCCAATAATTGAGTATAACTTCCCGTTTGGTATGTACCTCTCCAAACACCTGCACCAACTGGAAAGGCCACAGAAATACCTCACAAAAGGAATCCATGGCCTCCAACACCTGTCAATGTGGACAGGCTGAAATCACTATCACTCTACTCGGTATCATACAGATTGCTCAGAGGTGATATGTGTCTCGCCTACAAGGCAATATCAGACTCTGCCCTACTAGAGATGCTCCATATCCGTAAGTCTAACTCCTTGTGCATTGCCCACTCAAAAGACCTAAATTTAATATGCAACATCAACAAAACCTGCTGGAGAGACAGGTTTGTCTCCTAGAGGCTGCCCTGTCTCTGGAATAGACTTCCCATACACGTCAAACAGAGTACCTCGCTGATCCTCTTCAAGCACAACCTTGACGAGTGGATGGGAAACCATAAATTTGTCCCAGGGGTTCCATCTGTGCCCTTCATTGAAAGGGGCGACAGGTGCTGACTGAGGTTTCTTTTTTGGAGCTAAACTGTTGGCTAGACTTGTAAGGGCCCCAGGGCCATTAGCCCTGTAACCTCCTATGATCTTATTAATACATGTGTAAAAAGCGTATGTAATCTTGAATATGTGGTTTCATACTAGTGGGAGAAAATCAGTTGTATTTAGAAGTTTTGGGCATCATCATGAGCTGGTGAAACATCTCAAATAAGCTCTGACTCATAAATATTATCCCTGGATAAAAACAATACAGGACTACTGGCAGTCATTAGCAGTAATTTCGAAGAAAGTGTGTAAGAGTTCAACTACAGAACTGAAGTTCCAAATACCATGTCAAGCAGGATAGGCCATATGAAAAAAAAAAACTTGATCCGTAGCGTTGACAAATCAGACTGCTCCTGCAGTATCTCTTCAATTCCTCTTGAACCAATAAGCACCTTAAGTTATAGCAGAGTTCACAGCAGATGAGTCCATCCTAGAAAGGCAAGTACCCAAACAATGAGGTATGTATTAGCTCTTCCTATCACTGCTACAGAGATAACCTTGTAGGCTTTTATAATTACCTGCACCTAGCCTTCTGAAATACACTTTGAGCCAGTTAACATGAACTCAGATGTGTCTCCACACCAGAGATATTTAACCTGAAAAATAATTTACTTGATAAATGCTTTCATGTTTTTTTCTTAGTGCAAGTGCATATGTCTCAACCCTTCTATTACCCAAGAGATAACAACTGATCAGCTTAAATCTCATGGTTTCAAGTAAGTAGATTTGTAGTAAAAAAATTTACTGGAAGTATTTTCCTCCAACAGCAGGTAAAAACAAATGCAGCAGGAAAAACAACTTTTTAATGAAGATATAAAGAAATACAGGATTCACATAGCAGAGTACCTTAAAAAAAGTTTATTTAGATTCTTTGTTTTGCTAGGCTATGTATATGTCACTTCAGGAAGGCACTTACAAATGCTAATTCTAGAGAATCTGATTGAAAAGAAAACTAAACAGCAAGCTGTTTCAGAATATATTTATGGAAACATCTTTTGCAACTAATTTGTTTAATCAACTGATTCAAAAAAGTAAATTTCACTTTGAACAATCATAGTGAAGAACTTTCAAATACAGAAGTTCAATAGAAGTAAAAATGACTGATCAAATAAATACCAATATTTTTACAGGGGGAGGACTAATCATATTGTACCCCCCCCCCCATGGTTTGGAAGACATTTCCTAGTTCTTAGGCTTGTATGACCTCAGATTTAGACTGCGTATGTACCATAGATGTGGACAGTGCTGCCCTCCCTCTTACTCCCAGAGAGAGTCCTAGAGGCTTCCCTGTAAAAACGTTTGAATGAAAGTTGAAATATGTAGATCATACCTCTCAACTGTATAGATTTTCACAGAATGTACAGATTTTTGCCTCATATTTTTGGTATGTTCCTCTTAAAAATCTGTACTTTTCTGGTAAATAGCTGAGGATTGAAGTAATTAAATAATGATAAACATTTAAGTTTAAGACTCCACATCCTTCAGAAATTCATGCTAATGCAAAACCTACTATTATATCAACTTTCTAAGTTTGTAAGAGCAATATTTAAAATCTGTCCCTATTTTTCCCCCCATTATTTTAGGTTTTGTCCAAATGTTTTACTCTAAGAGGTTGAGAGGTATGATGTGGATGTAATTTACATAACTGTCTAAGTCTGATCAGTGACTTGAATGTATTATATGCTTGGAATTTGACATGAGTCTTTTGATTTTTGGGATCTTGTTTATTTTCACATTGTTATATTAACCTTTCCGGGGCAATATTTTCTGTACTGGGTTTTCACTGTGTACTAATGTTAGACTCTCAAGGTATGTAAAACTGTGGATCTCTACAAGGTTTTCATAGCTCTTTATAGGGTTTTGTTGCCTCAACTCGACTTTTAAACCACGGACCCATCCACCCTGTCACAAAGCCTTTTTGGACTACACATAAATGCTCATGTTCTTTTCTGTTCACCTTCCTGATCTAACAACGTTCAAACTGCTGTCACCGTACTCTACCACTGCCTGCACCCATTTGCTACAGACACTTGATTTTATACATTAGAGATATCCAGTTGTAATAAAAATGATTCAGGCTAAATTATTCCAACTTGATTTACACATACAAAACCAGAATAATGACTATTAAACTTGTCCATGACATCTTGGGTCAGCCATTCTCATCCATAGACAGCCCCATACACAAATTTCTGTTGGCTGTAGGCAGATGGCTGACTGTGGAAAATAAATAAATAATCATGGTCATAAAAATGTAGCAGTTTTGTTTTGTACAAATACAGAGTAACTCAAATATTCCAAATTATTTCACAGAAATGTATATTAGTCCTGCAAAGTCCAGCAATTAACTGAGCAAATGGCCAGATGATAAGATACAGTCATCAACAAACATCCCCTCAGCCAGCAGTTATAGCCACATTGCTGTGTATCTTTTGTCTAACTGTGATAAAAATATTACCTCTCATCATCTTGGCCAAAGAAACAGGGACAAAGCCAAAACTAATAGGTTCATAGGTAGGTACTAGGCTATTGGCCCTAGGGCCTATATAAGCCTAGCCAAAAACGTACCCTGGCTTTCGCCACCCAAGAAAATTATTTTCCTGTGCCCCTGTTGAGCAGAGCCACAGAAGTGATCCCCAGGGTGAATTTCCTAAATCCCATCCAATCATCAAGATTTTTCTTGAAGAGTGTTAATGAGGAGCTTTTTTGATATAGATAAATAGTTTGTTCCAGAGTATGGGAAGACTCTGGGACAGGAATCTATCCCTCCAGCATGTTCTGTTTATTGTAGTGACAAGGTTTAGGTCCTTAGAGCGTGTAGCCCAGAGGGATTGGGATTTCTTTAGGTGTAGCATGTCCAACAGCTCTGGGTTTGACATAGCTTTGTATGTTAGGCCGAGATCTCCTCTGAGTAGGAAGAATGAAAGACAAAGGCCCAAAATCAAAAACAGATTTTAAATATTATTCTTATATATTTAGATAGTTGCTAGAATAACATTTTTTTTGCATTGGCACACGTTTTCTAAAGTATATGAAGTGTAAAAACTCAAATGTCTGTAATTATTTAGTAATTGCAATCCTCAATGATTTGCCAGAAAACAACAAATTTTATAAGACACTGACCAAAAATATGAGGCAAAGTCAGAGACATTCTGTGAAATCAGGAACAGTTTCTTCTTAGCCAGATAATAAATATTGCAACTTATTTTGTGCAAATGCACACCAGTCTTAAAATCGAGCAAACAAGAGGGAAAATTGTGTTTCTTTAACCCTCCCCCATTTAGTGACTGCAGTCCTCACTGATTTTCCAGAAAAACGCAAAATTTATGAGGCACAAAGCAAATATATGAGGCAAAGTCAAGGGCATTTTGTGAAATCAGAGGCAGATTCAACGTTGTTTCATGCAAACATTTGCCAGGCATTAAATATTCCAACTCATTTCACACAAATGCACACTAGTCTTAAAATCAGACTTTCAAGTGAGCAAACAAGCTGTTTTCATCCATAGCCAGTCCCCCTTATTTAATGAGTGCAATCCTCAATACCATACTGTTGCACATACTTGTTTGCCTGCCAGGATAAAAAAATGTAGTTATCTTAACACGAGCCACTGCTGTTTGTTCAAACCAACAATCTGCAATTTTACGCTATAATATTTAATAATCACGGGATTTCTACTTGGTTACATCACAATGAATCGTGGGAAGGCAATAAACAAAATGCTGCAGTGTTCTATACAGGGATGCAAGCTGCTTAATTTTTTAGTAAAGAAACATTTCTTAACTCAAAATAACCAAATAAATAAATAAATAAAGTGCCACATAAATGTATCAGTGGCCTGTGCTTGTATGCACAAATGATAGCATCAGGAACATATACAAAAGTAAACAGTCACTGTATCTATCAAGTGATGCTTTTCTAATTAAAACTAAAATAGATACATGTTTTCTTAAAGGCTGATGCATTCTACACATAAGCTAACAAAATGAGTTAGCAGTGCTGAGTGTAAGAAACTTTTTTAAATAAAATTATTTTGTTGGCTATCCGTGAGCTCCATTGGAGCTTTGGGTACTAAGCAGCCACCTGAATCACCCCTATTATAATCCACTTATGGCTCTGGTACATGAGCTGATTAAGAAGCCTTCTTTCCTCATGATACACCTTTTCTCATTATTAAAACAGCCTATTCTCAGGTAAGTTCCTGTTAGTTTCATCTGGTAATCACTTGCAATTTGAAGAGATTATGCATGTCAGTGGAATGATGACTAAGGCTTATAACAGGCTAAGGTCATAGCAGCAAGTAGGAATAGGTCATTTCCCAGACCTTGCAATGGATCATAGCTGATGACCCACATTTGTAGTAGCTCTTTGAGATATATGAGTCATGTGACAGCATTTGTAAGACACTTCTAAGTGATAATATGGGCTTCAAAGTGCTCAAAACAGGGTGTTGGGTATGAAGGCTGGTGTCTTGTGAACTAAGGAGTGGCAGGACAAAAAACTGCTAAATAACCATGATGGACGGACCTCTTATGGAAAGTCTTCCACTGCGATTTCCTTTTTCCCTAATAGAGTGAAACTGCATGTTCTAGAGCATGTCAGGCTCTGGAGTCTGTGTTTGGCTGTTAACCTTTGTATGTATTCCATGCTAGGGAGCTGCACTAAACTGTAATTATATAATATGTTGTGTTTGAAGAACTGGAAGAATTGATTAGGGAGGTTACGTGATTGATGCACTAGTCCTTATTAATTCTTAGTGCATTCCCATGATGCCCCTCCATCAGGGCTGCCTTATCATAGGCCATGCTATATGCAACACTATGACCAAAGGCCTTCATCTGGCATTGGTGCAGGATGAGCATTTCAGTACATGAAGAGTGTCAGTCTACCATTTAGGATTTCTACAGGGATAAACATATGATGCCTGAGTATTTGAGACAAGAGTTTAGACTGAACATGTGCTGGTGCCACTGGGTCCTTTTCTGTGCAAAAGAGAATATGTGTGATGATGCATGATATGTAACAGATGGGCAATTTACTGTGCGGGATCTGCTTATTCCCCTTCTTGGGACTATTGTTCCCTCCTTCCCATCTCACTCTTTTCCCTGTTTGGTAGGAACCGGTATTATGTACATCTGTAGTTTTATGCAGTATTTAGCCTGATCATTATATACATTTATTATTTCATTGACAATTATATGTGGCCTAAGCAGATTTGTTAGGTACTATGGGGGAATTAAAGGCTTCATAGTATTACATCCTGTAGCATCTGACACTAGTTGGTATGAATGCGGAGTTTTGTCTTTTTACATGGAATACTATTGTTTACACAACCAAAATGTAAAAATACAGGAAACCATGCACACATGTATTTCCTTACATACTGGGGGAATGTGTGGGCCTTTCTTCCTTGTTAGTTTAGTATCTCCTAAGTGTTATGGGAATGACAATAGGGGGATAACATGCTGGATCTCTGTTCAGGTATAATATTTTTCTGGAATAGCAGTTATAAGCTTGTTTGTTTCTTTTATATATTTTCATTTGTTAAAACAAGACTGTCCAACTTCAAGGAGCCATTTAATGGAGTTCTGGAGAAACGGATTCCATGGCATAGGCAGGAGATAATCACTATGAACTATAAGTGTACACAAGTACACTGTATCATACGTAAAGAGCAGGCCATGTATTTAGAGTCCAATGTTTAACATTGCTTGAACACAGTAGATCATATAATATGAATTTCAACTTTAACATGGCTTAAATGCAGAACTGTTCAAGGAGAGAGGACTGAATAACTGACCAGGAATGTGCATGCTTGCGTGCAAGGAGATGGCTTTCAATAAGGTTTAATGTCTAAATTGTACAATGATAAAAGAACAGATTATTACTGTAACCAATGTAGACAAAAGCAGAGTTCAGGAAGATGTTAAATGTGACCATACAGTGGTTGTTGTTCTTCTTTCGGGTTTTCCCAGTTAGCGGAACTCTGGTCCACTAATGATTGGCAGTAGATTTTTACAGTGCCGAGGTGCCAGCCCAACACCCAACTTTCAACGAAGGCATGCCCATTCACACGTCTTTCGAACGCCACTCAACCGTGGGGAGGACATGCAGACTCCACACAGAAGGCGCTCCAGCCAAGAATCGAATGGAAGAACCTCTTGCTGTGAGGCGATAACGCTACCGCTGCACCACCACAGCTTGTATAGTGCAAAAAAACAACAGTGAGCCCTACAGTCTTGGAAGGATGACATTACATTATGTCAGAGTTGCATAAACCTTTGCTACGAAGGTGGTCTGTCAGTATTGCAGGTAAATTTCATCTTCATTGATAAGAATAATGGGCTGATGTTTCACATAGATAAAAAACAGTTACATCAGCAGTAAACATTGGCTAGTAAGAAATCACACCTTATTCATTAGGTGGGAAAAGAACAGCTCAGGTGCGTTTTGGTCCTGATATGCTAACAAATTCTGTGCTTCTCCATTTTGCTGTATTCAAAAGTTCAAATGTATAGCAAGTGTGTCATCTAAAGAGTTAGATAACTGATAAGTCAGCTACCTTTCTTAATTTATCATAATTATTACTACTGTGTTTTTATCCAGGTAAGTCCATTAGGTATTTTGTTTTATTCAAAGTCAATGAAGGAACACTGATTGTATTATTTTAGAGTTACACAGCTTGCAACTAAGGATTGAGGCAATCAGACCCATGGCCTCCCAAGAGTGAAGCTTGCCAGCAGTTGATAGCCTTAACCTCTTATATTAAACATTCAGACTTTACCAAGTTTCATCTTTGTTATTTGGGCACTATTAACTGCAGTGTTTCTGCTTTACTACGTCTCACCAGTAAACCGATAGTATATGGATATTAATGTTTTATTTTATGTGTACCACACAGGAGCTTCCAAAAATGAAATGTTTCTCTGTTAGAATATGAAGTTTGACATTCTGGCTTATAACTGCTTACAAAGCAAGCTGGCATGGCTATGTGAAAGGGATTATGTTTATCCTGATTACTGTTTACAAGCTTTCTATTTCATTCAGTTCTACAAGCTGCAAAACAATTAAATCTGATGTTGGTCTAAATATTATTGAATTTCTAGCATACAAATCATAGTGTTTAATCCTTGTGAAGATGTTTTTATTTTTTTTGTTAAATCATGTCCTTTGTTGTTGTTAGAGTTTTTCCAGCAGTAAATCACTGTGATCTAAAACATTTGCTTTGTGGAAAGCAAACTCAATGATAATACCTTAATTACTTCCAAATAATATCATATAAATAAAAAAATGTGCCTTTGCTGACAATACAAATGGTTCTCAAAACATGTAAAAAGGCTAGAATACAGAAAATTATCCACACCTTATCCAGTGAGAAGCAAAGCCTCTCAATGCCCCACATACAAAACAAAACACCCACATCCCAAAATAAAAAAAATCAAGCCCAAAACCTAGCCCTATGTCACCCTTAACCCAAGTCTTAAAGCAAACCTCATATCTAGTGCTTATCCTTAGTAGGGTAGTTAGGGTGGGGTGAAGGGGGTAGCTGCCTGGGTGCAAAGTGGTAGGGAGTGCAGTCAGATGATGCAGATGTAACCATTTGAAATGTTCAGACCTGGTAGAGTGATTCCTGAAATACTGAGACTGAATGGCTAAAAGAACATACTTACATATTCTAAGTCCAAGATGACATTTCTTAGAATATTTCCTCTTATCAAAGGTATGGTATTCTCAGAGTTGGCATATATAAGTTTGGGTAGTGTGGGGTACTTGTACCCCACCAGGGGTGTAGACAGTTTTTTCAATTTGTACTCTAAGTTCTGGTACTGCTAACACCCATGCATCCATGCTCTCCTACCAAAATTTAGTCTTCTGAGATATCCACAGTTACTCTTAACACACACACACACACACACACACACACACACACACACACACACACACACACACACACACACACACACACACTGCTGCTAACTGCTCTGGTTTTGATACCTTAAAAAAGCAGCCCAAACCATTTGCAACAAGCAGCCCACAATCCATTCAAAAGGGAAGCCATCTGGGCTGGGCTGTTGGCTGCTCTGGTTTAGGTGCATTTATTAGCAGCCTAAGTCATTCACAAGAAGCAGTCCATATCACAGTCAAAAGGAGAACATAGCCTGAGACATTCAGTGCAACAAACCCCTCTACCACAAGATGGCCAGTCCCACAGAGGTCCATATGCACCAATCACCACACACCGACCACAAAAGGGGATGCCAGCAGCCAGTCCCATAGAGGTCCCATCACACCTGACGCAACCACAATGGACAGTAACTCCTGCTGGGAGCTGATGACTGCTGTGGTTGTGATGCCTTAAAAAAGCAACCTAAACCATTTGCAATAAGCAGCCTACAATCCAATCCAAAGGGAAGCCAGCTGGTCTAGGCTATTGGCTGCTCTGTTTTATGTGCATTTAATAGCAGACTAAGCCATTTGCAAAAAGCAGCCTACAACCTATTCAAAAGGAGAAGTCAGCCTGAGCCATTCACTGCAACAAAGTCCTCTGTCACAAGATGGCCAGTCCCATGGACGGTCCATTCGCGCAAAATGTCTCACACACAGTGGACAGTAAGACTTAACTGGTGCCGGGAGCTGTTGACTGCTCTGGTTTTGGTGCATTTAAAAAGACAGCCTAAACCATTTGCAGTAAGCAGCCCACAGTCCAGTCTAAAGGGAAGCCAGCTGGGCTGGGCTGTTGGCTGCTCTAGTTTTCATGTCATTTGGCAATTGCAGCCTAAACCATTCACACAAAGCAGGCCACAATCCAGTCAAAAGGTGGAGGCCACCCATTCACAGTATACTGTCAGCACACGACAATGTACAACCAGCCATAAGTACCCAGCTGCCATTATCCTGATGGTCTGCTGTATCACCTTGGAAAGACATTAAACCGGTGATCATTACATGGATCAAGTCTTTCAGCACGTGTGACATCAACATCAATGTCGTCATGTATGTGCATCAAGGCCAACCCACTTAAACGTACATCAGACATAGTGTTACGTAATCAAGTTTTAATGCATTGCAGAGCACTGAATGACTGTTCTGCAGAGGAAGCACTCACTTGGATGGTGGCCAGAATTGTTAATGCACTGTTTATATTTGGTAAAATGCTGGGTTCTCCTGCTGTAGGGTTGAAATGATGGTGGCTGGCAGCTTGTCTCAGGCAACTGCTCTCCATCTGCCCACCCATCAGTGAAGCTCATTTTTGAAACTGGACAGACTGGGTATGTCATTCCTGTATGAATTGTACAATTCCATAACTTTCTTATCATCTTCCAAAGCATGCAGCATGTTTGGCACCAGTCACTGTGCAATGAAACATGGGCGGCATTCTATAAGTTGATCTTTTATCTTACCTATGACATGATCCAGGAATGGAATGAACATGTTCCTTCGACAGTACTCCTCTGGGTCAGCTGAACCAATGTTGCTTATTTAAGTCCGCCTTCCACAGATCCTTGTAACACATCTTCTACCATGACTCTGGTTGCCAGCTGTTTGACTTCTTCATACAACTCTGAAAAGGAATTGTCAGTATTTGATCTCATTGCTTGAAGAGTGTTAATGACAACCTTTGCTTCTTCATAAACCTGAATCAAATCAATCTGATCCTGCTGCAGATACAGATGAAGTGGCTTAATCATATCAAGCACAAACCCCACTGTAACCAGAGCTGCAATTAAATGAAATCTTCTAATAGAGTACAGATATCTGCCAGCATCTTTATAGTACTCAGCAATACACTCTAAAGTGGTGACAAGGATAACATACGTATTCTCAAAGCTGTGCAAGCAATCAGCCTGACTCATCCACTGGGTTTTGCCAGGTGCCAGAAATGAGGCACTTCTGTCTTCATCATCATCCTCGCATAGGAATTGTGTGAGTTCATTAATGCGGGATAAATATTCATTGTGACCCTTAACAGATGAATTTAGCATTGCAGTTACTATCCTACAGGTGTCAACAGTGTTTGCCGTGCCATGCATTGCACATGAATTAATTATGGCAGTGTTGAGCCAATGCACTTTACAGGCAGTAAGTTCAGTTAGTTGTTCCACCAGCAATTTAACTGAAGAACTTCGCCTCTTTAACGCTACTTAAAATTTTTATCTGAATCTGTAACCCAATAAGATTAATAATTTAATTTTGAATTTGTGCCGAAGTATACTTTGCATTTCACTGACCCTCCCTTAAATAGTCATAGAGTACAGAGTTCACATCTGCCCTGCAATCAAGCAATGCTTTAAAGTTTCCTATGCAAGTTAGTTTTCCATGGAGTGGCAAATTTTGTCTTCCACAGAGAAGAATTATCTGCATGATACGTCTCAAGGCATGAACTATGCGTTCCTGCAACTTCTTATCTTTCTGTGCAGTGCACTGATAAGCTGTTTGCAGCTGGCTAAGGCATAGTTCTAGAAATGCATTTAACTTTGCAAGTGCATTTCCATGGTCTTTTAATTTGCTATGTCATTCAAGAACCTTCCTTGCATTACACCAATTGATCATAGACTTGAAGACCATCTCAGCACACTCTCTACCTGTGTTGAACACAAAGCATGGACTGCAGAAGAGATCCCATCCAAACTCTATGAATACTGAACAAACGAATTCATGCAGAAGTTGTAGACTGAATCTTCTGTTTTGCTGGCTTCCAGAATATCCCATGAAATGCTTAGAAAACTCAAAGCCTTCAGGAGTAGCCACTACATGGTCAAGATGGTCTTTTTGTCGATATCTGTAAGATGACCACGTTTGTACAAGCCAATATCCTAATCTTTTCTTATGGCATCATTCATGTTGTTACAAACTGCAGTGTGGCTATCAGAATGTTTAGAGAGTTGCACATGTCCTGCTGCAGTACTTGTGTAGTCCACTGTCATGGCACTTGATTGAAGATCATGCTGCTGGAGGATATCGCACATCCTTTTATCAAATCTCATTGTGGTCCCCATCTCGATCTTGTCACCAATGTTGTCATAGGTACTACTGGATGTAGAACAGGCCCCCCTCACATTCAGGACTTCAGATGGAGTCACAGCTACTGATCCATGACTCACAGAATCAGCTGGAAGAAAGTTGTTTGGAATTTGAGGACCTGCAACTGATTCCGCAGAAATACCCAGTTGTGCAACTCCTCTCATTGCTACTTTCACTATGTCACAATGACTAAAAAGAAAGGGCGGGACTAGTCACAATGATTGCTGCAAAGTATTAAGAGAAGTGTTGCCAAACAGCTTGCAATAAGGCAGTGTGTACTGACACATAATCTATACTGCTCTGTACAATGCCTTATCCTATAGCAAGTTGTCCTTCACCAAGCTGTGCTGCTGTCAGAGGCACTGATGGTTCCAAGACATGCCAACAACACCCAGCTCTGCTGCTGCCACAGGCGCTGACAGTTCCATGACATGCCTACAACACCCAGCTCTGCTGCTGCCAAAGGCACTGATTGTTCATAGGTTCATAGGTTCATAGGTTAGTACTAAGCTAACTGCCCTTGCGAGCCATTTTAAGCCTAGCCAATTATCCCTTCTGAGACTCAAACCCTGCACCTTGTGTTTGTAAGGCAAACACCTTAACCATTAGGCCACCCTCCCAACCCCTTGCTGCAGGCACTGATGGTTCCATGACATGCCTGCAACACCCAGCTCTGCTGCTGCCTCAGGTACTGATGGTTCCATGACATGCCTACAGCACCAGCTCTGCTGCTGCCACAGACACTGACTGTTCCATGACATACCTACAATACCCAGCTCTGCTGCTGCCACAGGCACTGATGGTTCCATGACATGCTACAACAGCCAGCTCTTCTGCTGCCACAGACACTGATGGTTCCATGACATGCTACAACAGCCAGCTCTTCTGCTGGCACAGGCACTGATGGTTCCATGACATGTCTACAAAACCCACCTCTGCTGTTGTCAGAGGCACTGACGGATCCAAGACATGCATACAACTCCTAGCTTTGCTGGCACCACAGGCACAGATGGTTCCATGACATGCCTACAGCACCCAGCTCTGATGCTGCCATAGGCACTGATGGATCCATGACATGCCTACAACACCAAGCTTTGCTGCTGACACAGACACTGATAGTTCCATGACATACCTACAGCACCCAGCTCTGCTGCTGTCACAGACACTGACAGTTCCATGACATGCCTACAACACTGAGCTCTGCTGCTGTCACAGACACCGATGGTTCCATGACATACCTACAGCACCCAGCTCTGCTGCTATCACAGACACTGACAGTTCCATGACATGCCTACAACACTGAGCTCTGCTGCTGCCACAGACAGACACTGATGGATCCATGACATGCCTACAACACCAAGCTCTGCTGCTGTCACAGGCACTGATGGTTCTATGACATGCCTAAAACACCCAGCTCTGCTGCTGTCACAGGCACTGATGGTTCCATGACATGCCTAAAACACCCAGCTCTGCTGCTGTCACAGGCACTGATGGTTCCATGACATGCCTAAAACACCCAGCTCTGCTGCTGTCTCAGGCACTGATGGTTCCATGACATGCCTCCAACACCCATCTCTGCTGCTGCCACAGGCACTGATGGATCCATGACATGCCTACAACACCAAGCTCTGCTGCTGTCACAGACACCGATGGTTCCATGACATACCTACAGCACCCAGCTCTGCTGCTATCACAGACACTGACAGTTCCATGACATGCCTACAACACTGAGCTCTGCTGCTGCCACAGACACTGATGGTTCCATGACATGCCTAAAACACCCAGCTCTGCTGCTGCCACAGGCACTGCTGGTTCCATGACATGCTTACAACACCCAGCTCTGCTGCCACCACAGGCACTGATGCTTCCATGACATGCCTACAGCAGCTAGCTCTGATGCTGCCACAGGCACTGATGGTTCCATGACATGCCTAAAACACTCAGCTCTGCTGCTGTCACAGGCACTGATGGTTCCATGACATGCCTAAAACACCCAGCTCTGCTGCTGTCACAGGCACTGATGGTTCCATGACATGCCTACAACACCCATCTCTGCTGCTGCCATCAGCTGCTGCCACAGGCACTGATGGAGCCATGACATGCCTACAACACCAAGCTCTGCTGCTGACACAGACACTGATGGTTCCATGACATACCTACAGCACCCAGCTCTGCTGCTGTCACAGACACTGACAGTTCCATGACATGCCTACAACACTGAGCTCTGCTGCTGCCACAGGCACTGATGGTTCCATGACATGCCTAAAACACCCAGCTCTGCTGCTGCCACAGGCACTGATAGTTCCATGACATGCCTACAACACCCAGCTCTGCTGCTGCCACAGGCACTGATGGTTCCATGACATGCCTACAGCAGTTAGCTCTGCTGCTGCCACAGGCACTGATGGTTCCATGACATGCCTACAACACCCAGCTCTGCTGCTGCCACAGGCACTGATGGTTCCATGACATGCCTACAACACCCAGCTCTATTGCCACCACAGGCACTGATGGTTCCGTGACATACCTACAACACTGAGCTCTGCTGCTGCCACAGACACTGACGGTTCCATGACATGCCTAAAACACCCAGCTCTGCTGCTGCCACAGGCACTGATGGTTCCATGACATGCCTGCAACACCCAGCTCTGCTGTTGCCACAGACACTGATGGTTCCATGGCATGTCTACAACACTCAACTCTGCTGCTTCCACAGGGACTGATGGTTCCATGGCATGCCAACAGCACCCAGCTCTGCTACTGCCATGGGCACTGACGGTTCCATGACATGCCTACAACACCCAGCTCTGATGCTGTCACAGGCACTGACAGTTCCATGACATGCCTACAACACCCAGCTCTGCTGCTGTCACAGGCACTGATGTTTCCATGACATGCCTACAACACCCAGCTCTGATGCTGTCACAGGCACTGATGGTTCCATGACATGCCTACAACACCCAGATTTGCTTCTGGTACAGGCACTGATGGTTCCATGACATGCCTACAACACCCTGCTCTGCTTCTGGTACAGGCACTGATGGTTCCATGACATGCCTACAACACCCTGCTCTGCTTCTGGTACAGGCACTGATGGTTCCATGACATGCCTACAACACCCTGCTCTGCTTCTGGTACAGGCACTGATGGTTCCATGACATGCCTACAACACCCAGCTCTGATGCTGTCACAGGCACTGATGGTTCCATGACATGCCTACAACACCCAGCTCTTTTTCTGGTACAGACACTGACGGTTCCATGACATGCCTACAACACCCAGCTCTGCTTCTGGTACAGACACTGACGGTTCCATGACATGCCTACAACACCCAGCCCTGCTTCTGGTACAGGCACTGATGGTTCCATGACATGCCTACAACACCCAGCTCTGCTTCTGGTACAGGCACTGATGGTTCCATGACATGCCTAAAACAAATAATCTTATTACTTCTGAACGATGAAAGGACTACTGCAGCTTTCGACAGGCTAAAAAACTTACCCAATACTGTAGTGTCCTTCTAAAACCACTGCAGGTACCACAAAATTCAATAGCTTTTCAGTTTGTCTGCTGAAAAGAACCCACTTAATATATGTTGCTGCAGAATACATGATTGAAGCAATCACTTTTACACAGTAAGATAAGTGGAGAGATGCTGCCATCCTGATAATGCACTACTCATTACACAGGATATGAGCAGCTTTACAGTTTTCCCCTCAAAAATGCTGCCTACATAATACAGAGGCAATGACAAATTATGTATTACAGCCACAGCAAAGCTGGCAGTGACATGCTTGAAAAAGCATCATTGCATGTGCACTGAATTCCCATTTAAAGAACCCTTCTTTAATCCATCCATTGATGTGTTCAGTTATAAAGTGCAATGTGTGGTAATGGTGATACTTTTAGTGATGAACGGAAAGTGAGAACATGGTCTACCAAGTATGTCACTATGTGTTTTATTGTTGCCTATCAAAGGTAGGTCACAATTATGATGCTGACTTTGGACCCCTCACAGGTCAGTTATGCACAACGGGTTTTAACTTACTGAGTCAGGAAGGCAGCTAAGCTAGCTGACAGCTGTGCTGCGTCTTCCTGATGAGCACGCTTTGCTTTCCTCTGCTGTGCAACTATTTGTTTTCTTTTCAGTGTAGACTCCACTGCTACAGCACAGACTCACAATCAGAAATGCACATTTCTCCTGCCTACTAAAGTCAAGGCAATGCAATGCAAACTTACATTTTTACAGGCAACATTCCAATGAAAAACTGACTGCCCAAGGGCTCATGTTTGGCCAGAACTTCATCTCAGTACACATAAAATATGTACCATTGTCGTGTGTACTTCAAAGTCATGCAGCATGGAGAAGGCTAGTGGAACCCAGCTACATCTGAGATTCAGACACAGACTGAATGCCGGCACTGCAATGAAAATAAGCAGCAGGAATTCATAAAACAAAAACTCACTGGATGCTCAATAAGTACAAGCCCAGCACCTGGGTTTTCCTATACTGGGACAAGGAAAATGGACAGGATTTCTAGCTACCAGTGCATCTAATATTCCAGGCATGTTGAAGCCTAAAGCAGGCTACCTTCCAACATTTCAGTCAGAGATCAGTTATCCAGAGAAGCTTTAAAATACTGACAGCAATTTTCTCCAGCAATAGGTCTGATAAGTAATAGAGAATCTGCAGTCAGTTTACATTTTACACAGAAGTTCACCACACCACTCAGCTTAAATACAGTATAATGCAAGATGCCATGATGGCAATATTATAATGCAGGATGCCACAACAGCCACAGTATAATGCAAAAAATGCCAAACACAAATAGGCAGGTTTTTCTCTCATTCTGCTGTATTATACGTCTGTTAAGGCAATAGCAACAGAGTAGTAGATTATAACACACAAGTTGCTATTCTTTCCGAGCTGACAGTGCTACACATTTCCCTTATCCTTTGTTATGGCTGCTTCATGTTACGAGTAAAAGTTCAGATAATTCTCCCCAAATGATGTATTTTTATCAAGAATTTTCAGCCAACACTGCCTGTAGCACGGAGAAAACAACATAGCACCTGAGCTTCCCAAAAACCACTGTCTTTTTTTTTTTGCTTAATTATATTATTTACTGCACTTTTTATTATGTTCTGCTTATTTGTACTGAATTTTTATACTGTAATCTAAATTGCACTGTGTGTACTGCATTTGTCTGATTTACTATGCCTGTTAGATAATATTTTGTTGCTGATTTTACTGCTGCAAAGCTTTTTTGCTATTTTCACTGTTTGCAAAGTAATTGTTGCTACTTTTCACTGTTTGCAAAGTATCTGCTCTGTTCCTTCCATTTTACCAGACAGCAGTGTAATAAAAACTGTTTTGTTTGCCCTTTAAAACATTATTTAGTGTCTCCTTGCTGTTTTTTCTGCTGTTTAAAACATTTTTAGCATTTCTCACCTAAATTAGTGGAGCAAGTAGCTGTAGCATAGTCCAGATACAGGTTTGCTGCCTATGGGTCTGTTTGTAGTGGCTGTTGTATTCTGAGCACATATTCCAAGCTGTCTTTGATTGGAAGGGGCCCTTCTGCACCCTTGTGAGAGAAGTGTGCTGATTGGAACCTGTCTGGTGATGGGTGATTGGCCTAGGGCTTGGAGTAAGCACCCTCATTGGTTCTTTTGAATTTTTTAAAGTTTTTTTTTTATGTTTTTGCCTCTGGTATTTAAGGCCTGCATTTGGCCAGGTTTCTGCTTATTTGCATGCCATACAGCACTGTGTACTGCTGCTCAACTGTGCACCATAGCAAGACAGATAATTTGAACAGTTTTTCCCTTAGATACAGCTGTAGTACATTAGTGCAGTCCTCATCTTTAGTGCATCTCCAGTCTAGAAGTATTGCTATTCAGCTGTGACCTATTAAACCACCAGCCAAAAACTTTGTCAGAAATGCCCATCTACAGAGCACCTCCTAGATCAGTCCTAAAAGCACCCCCTTCTGAAACCACTGCTGACCCTTTGTGATAACAGTTCTTCCAACCTAGCATTATGGACAGTTGGACTATCCTTGTTTCTCCTGACAGCCTTGTTGACTTGGGTCTCCTAAGGCAGTGTAGCAATTGCCTCATGAACACTGACAACCCTCTACTAATAATTTGCTTTAGTACAGAGTGCAAGAGATGTATCTACACTAAGAATCTTGAATCCCTGCTCTGTCGCACTCAAAACAGTAACACTGAAGAGGTCACTCACTCACCAGTACTCATGCACATAGTACGCATCCAACACTTTAATCAACATATGTTAAGGTTCTCTCAAAAAACTTATCAAAACACCAAAGACCTCCAAAAGAAAAGACAGCTACAACTAACACAGTTCCCATGGCACCCAAGACACATAGCAACACCAGTGTGTCACCTATCAAGCCCTTAAGGTGTAACACTCAAAAAACAAAATTTCTTGTCATTGGATACTCCATAGTGAGACACACGGATGTCCCACTCACCAGGTTAGATAAGAGAAAATCACGGTCAATTGCCTGTCTGGTGCCAGGATTCTTAAGCTCATGCATGACCTCAGGTCTCTCGGCAACAAGCACCATTATGACTCTGTCATAGCTCATGTTCGAGTGAATGACCTGAGCTGTACCTCACTGGACTATATGAAGAGAGACATGATTAAGCTCTTTGAGTATGTCCCAAGCCTTGAGAAGCATATTACCATAATCTAGAATGATGCCACAGTATAAACAAAAAATGATCAATTTCAATAATTCTCCAAGTTTTTGGAATTATTCAAAGGGGATCCAGTTTCTGTCAGCCTGGGATGACATGGTTGACAAACCTCGCTGCTTTGCAAGAGATGGTTTGCACTTGGCACCACCAGGCTTTTGGCTGCTGGCAAAGGCTCTTGCCTCCCCACAGTGCCTTTTTTTAGACAAGGTCTCAAAAATAAAATTGCCAGTCATGACAAAGTAAGGGTTATGCTGCTAAATGCTAAGTGCTTAAACCAAAAACTGCACACCCTGGAAGCATTTCTATCACTGGAGAATGTAGATGTCTGTGCAGTCACAGAAGCCTGGTTGAAGGCCTCAGAGAGTACCTGGCCTTGCAAGGCTAATGCCTTCCATACCTTCAGACCACAAAACGAACATGTGAGAACCAAAGGAGGTGGTGTTTCTATCTATATTAGAGATAAATTCACCTCCTGACTATTAGACTGGACAACTCCATGGAGTTACTCCAAGTTCATATTACCATGGTAAGACCCACATTCATGTCATAGCTAGCTATAGATCCCCCTCCATGAATCATGATGCGCATGAAGCCTGCTTGACCAAACTGGAGTCAGTCCAAATACTGCCAAATACTCTGGTCATGGGGGATTTCAATTATCCCACCATCAACTGAGAAACCTACTCTAACCCTAACTCACTAATGCAAAAGCTCCTTGACTTTGTTAACTCAAATGCCCTGGACAAATTGTTCAAACCCCAACAAGAGGAACAAACGTACTAGATCTCGTTAGTCCTCAATAACATGACAAACAGCTTAATCGCCGCAACTGTTGGACCCTCAGTAGTTAAATCTGACCACAAATCAGTCGCCCTTAAACTGGCACTAACACCAGAACTCACAAAGGGTGAAGTCAAACTAAAATACCTCACCAAAGTAAATGATAACCTCCTAGGGGAAGGTATAAATGCATTCTAAACCCCACCCCCAATTTGAAGTGGTAACTGCACCAAAGCTTACACTAAAGCCCTGTACAATCACTTGTATAAGAGTATAGACTCAGCTGTTCCAGGGAGAATCAAAGCCAGAGCTTCAAGTAAAAAAAAGCCACCCTGGTGGACATCCAGCATCAACAAACTTTACAACAAATACAAAAAGTTGTTGTTTAAGAAAACTAAGGTGAGGCCCTCACAATAAAAAAAAAAAAAACACCCTCCTCAGCCTCAACAGGCAAATAAGACATGTCAAATTCTCTAGGGGTAACTTTGTGAAAAATGTAGCAATCACAGCCAAGCATAATCATAAGGCCTTTTACTGCTACATACATAACCTAAAAGGTAGGACCCGAGCATGTGCCGAACTAGTGATTAATGGTATCACACACAATGATCCCACAGAGATAGCAAATCTGCTAGCGGGACAGATTTGGTGAAACTTCCACTACCTTATTCCCTTCAGACTTATCACATACCTTGCCCCTGTCTTCCTCCCACCCCAAATATCCAAAGAGCAGGTAATTAAAGCCTTGCCTAAGGCAAAAACGCAGCCTCTATGGGAACAGACAGCATCCCAGGCTGTCTCTAAACAAACTAAAAGATGAACTAGCATCACCATTAAGTACCCTATTTAATCACAGCCTAACCACTGGCTTTGTTTCTGTGGAATGGAGAACAGCAACAGTTATTCCCCACCACAAAGGTGGCTTAGCAACAGACCCAGGGGAAGTATGGACACATAAGTCTGATCAGCTTCATCTGTAAAGCCTTGGAACTTATCATCATGGACCTCATAAATAAAGACATAGGTGGCCTCCAAACCCTGGATTCGACCTAATTCAGCTTTAGCAAAGGCAGATCCTGCCTCTTGAACCTGGAGGATTTCTTCAAAAATGTGACCAGGGGCATTCACAAGGGCAAATCTGTGCATAAAGCATACCTCAACTTGCCAAAGTCCTTTGATACAATCCTACACTCAGGCATTACCAATAAACTTAGCAAACTGAAAGTAAACCCCTTTGTTGTAAGATGGTTTGACAACTAGCTCACAAACCAGTCACACACTATCAAAGTGGGTGACTCCACATCAACCAGCAGACCTGTCACCAACAGGATACCACAAGGATCAGTGCTGGGCCCCCTACTGTTTGGTATATACTTCTCAGAAGTTCAGGCCAAAATTAAGGGGCTGTGGCTCTCCAAGTTTGCTGACAACTGCAGACTGGGTGCAATTATTGAATCCCCAAATGATGTCAGTTATACTTCATACTTCAGGAGGGTCTTACGCAGACCTATGACTGGTGTCTTACTCACGGTCTCAAACTGAATGCATAGAAATGCATCATCATTCCCTTCAGTAAAAACAATGTTCCTTCACACTATCAAATTAACAACAATACCCTATGTACCTACAAACTGGTAAGAGATCTGGGATCACAAGTAGACTGTGACCTTAACTTTGACCACCATGTGTCTACTGTAGTAAGGAAGGATTTCCACCTAGCACATTTAATTAGCAAAGGCATCACCTCTTGAGCAAAGGAGGTTATAACCCTTCTATACTTGTCACTAATCAGGCCCATAATTGAGTATAATACCACTTACCATACAAAGCACCTGCAGCAATTGCAGACACCTCAGAGGTTTCTAACTAAGAAGATCAAAGGATGCCAGCATGAGCCTTACATAGACCAACTAAACTCTCTGTCACTATACCCTGTATCATATAGACTTCTTAGGGGAGACTTATGTCTGGCTTACAGAGCAATCTCTAACCCAAACCTAATAAATTTGCTGCACATCCATAAATCAAACGAGACTAGAGCTACCCATTCTAGGGACCTAAATATGGCCTACAACTTGAATAGGATGTGCTGGAGGGACAGATTTGTCTTCCAGTGACTGCCACATCTTTGGAATAGGCTACTAATTCATGTGAAGCAGAGCACCTCTATGACACTGTTCAAGAGGAACCTGGACGAGTGGATGGGGTACCATAAATTCTTAACTGGGATAGTGCCCACAGCCGTCCTGGACATGGGCAGTCATTACTATATACAATCCTTGGTAATGACTACAGTATGTATGGTATTACATTGGGATGAAATGGCTAAGCTTGAAATGACTTCTGGGTCAATAGCCTAGTAACCTCCTATGATCCTATGATCATATAAAAGAAGGTTATGGCAGTCAAAACATGAACTAGAATTGTGTCAGTCTTTGAAAGGCTCGTTCCCTTTGGTGTGTCATTGCAAAACATGCAGGTCTATCCTCAGCACTTCCAGTGCAACACACATTTGAATGGTGTCACTGCAAGACAGCACAATATTTACTAAAAGAAAATATGCACTCGGACTGCTGACCACAATGGAAAAGTTATTCACAATAAGTTTCAACATAGGAGGATGTGGTGCTTCTTTGCCAGGAATGGTCTGCACCCATCTCCTCTAAGCTTTTGAATATTGGCCAAAACAGCACCTAAAAAAAAGGTACAGTGGGAGAGGACAATGAAAACCTGAGAAACCTTCCAGGATAACAAAGCCAACCCTAGAAAATCTAAAGAGCTGATTACCCAATCTCAGGAATCTAAAGGAACTGTACTCACTTCAAAGTCTCCCCACTGCAGAGAATGCAGACATCTGTGCTGTTACTGAGACATGGATTAAAGTATAGAGCACAGTGCAGGACTACAATGCCTTCAAACACATATAAACCACCTACTGCACAGTCACAGAGTAAAGGTGGATATGTTTTGCTGTATGGCACATTGAAACAAACCTCAAGGCTGATCAAACAAGATATGCTTAATGTGTTTCCTCATGTCCAAATTACCATAGAAAAGTCACAAACTGTATCTTTGCAAGCACTAAGGTCCAACTCTTATCACCCAGGAACCCATAACACATACTTTACTGAATTTCCTCATAGTTCATAGTTCAGTACTAGGCTTAACTGCCCTTGCAGGCTATTTTAAGCCTAGCCAATTACCCCCTGTAAGAATCAAACCCTGTACCTTGTGTCTGTAAGGCAAACACCTTAACCATTATGCCACTCTCCTCACCACACAGGTCATAACCTAAATAGATGTAATGACCACTAGCATGGAAGAATGTGACATCCACCCTACTGTAATGTCCTCTCTGGTAAGGTCAATCCATTTTAAGGCAGACCTCTTACTATTAAGTGATAACCTGACAATATTTCAAGCCCCCCCCAAATCCCGAGGATGCTGCTGCTTATGCTCAATTTTTGAGATACCCCTGCACAACCAAGCCAGAGACATAGATACAGCTCTGTTTACCAGGAATAAGCAAGGAATAAAATCAAAAGCCACCCTAGGGTACCTGGCAGCAACAGGTACTCATAGCAAAAATTGTAGAAAACTGTCAGTCCAAAATGTTAACTCAATAACAAATTCACTTTGGCCAGTATCGCATGTAGTGTAGTAAGTAGAACTTCACCACAACAGAATAAAGGCCAGCTATAACAGGAAAAGTCCAGAGGCACCAGCAAAAGCACAAGTACATACACAGATACATGGGGCAACTGTTAAGCTTGAATTAGACTCTCATTACAGAACCTGTACCCAGTACTAACAGGGTATTTAATTACAATATATAAAGTATGCAATATGGTCAGAGCTTCCAGTCTGCACGTCTGAATTCAAATCCACTGATTTAGCAGCTTAAAAGGTTGGCACTGTATAAACGACTAAAGAATAGTTTTATAGTGGCATAAATCAGATTTTACTTGTACCATAATATAAACTAGAAAATCATATGCCAATCACCAACTTTACGCCACCTTTTTGTGCAGAGGTTAAATAGACCTGCCTTCCACCATACACAATCCCTGCCATTAGGAGAAATGGTCAGAGAGTCCTGTAAATGATCTGGTAACCACTAGTTGATCAGCACACAAACAGAAAAGAAATGAGACTGCATTACATGAATTCACCTACCATGGTTAACAATAAAAGAGCTACAAAGTAATTTATGGCTGATGTACTTGTAGCAAAGGCACCTGCAATGCACACTGCCTTAGTACTGTTCTAACCTGATCCTGTAGGGTTTTATTCAACTCCAGATGATATCGCTTATGTCCTAAACAGTGAACATAAACGAAAGTGAATCTCAGCATATAATACAACAGAAATTTAGAATATGCATGGTTATTAAAACTACAGTGAACTAAGAACCAGTACAAAACAATGAAACTCTGCAACTAATACCAGCAAACTCTTAACTTTTTAAGTTTATAAGACCAATACTTAATCTGTCACTATTTTCAGGTCTTTTCCACCCCCCCCCCACCCCCCATCATATTTGGCTTTGTAAATTTCACATACCTCAGAAATTGCATGCTAACACAAATACAGTTATTCCAACAACTTCCTAAGTTTATAACAGAAAAACTTAAAATATGTCCCTATTATTGTGTCTTTGTTCTCACACAGAAAATGCATGTTAACACAGATCCAGTTATTCCGGCAACATTTTCAGTTTATAACAGCAGTATTTATAATCAGACCCTATTTTTAGGTTTGCTCACACACACACAATAATGGATGATAACACAGATCTGGTTATTCTACCAATCACACAGAAAATGCATGCTAACACAGATCCAGTTATTCTGGCAACTTTCTAAGTTTATAAGAGAAATATTTAAAATCTGTCTGTATTATTGGGTCTATATTCACACAAACACAAAAATGCTTGCTAACACAAAGACAGTTACTCCAGAAACTTTCTATGTTTATAACAGCAAAATTTACAATCTGTCCTTATTTTCAGTTCTTTGTTCGCACACACAAAAATGGGTGCTAAGACACATCTGGTTATTCCATCAACCACACACAGAAAATGCATGCCAACACAAAGATCGTTATTCCAATAATTTTCTAAGTTTGTAACAGCAAAAGAAACTACTCTTGACTGGATCCTTACAAATAACCATACTAACATTTACACCCCAGGAACACTTCCCGATAATATTAGTGACCATATGCTCACTTATGTTAGTAGACAAAAATTGCATATCCCAATTACCCATAACATCAAGATATCCCGCTCTAATAAATCCTTCAACCCAGACAACTTTCTGACAGAATTGAAAGCATGTGACTGGTCCCCACTGACTAGCCTTGAACTAAATGAAGCAGTTTCCTACTTTAATACTCACTTTCTACATATCCTTAATGATCATGCTCCCATTCGCTCTACTAGAATAAAATCTAAATCAGCACCTTGGCTCACTAAACAAACTAAGCAAAAAATGCACCTAAGGAATAAAATCTGGGCGAAATGGAGAGCTACTAAATGTATATCAGATCACCTACTCTTCAAACAGTTAAGAAATGCTACTAAAAAAGAGACTCTTAAAGACAAAAAGGAATATTATCTCCACCTTCAACAAACAAGTCAACACACCCCTCAAAAATTCTGGTCAGGTATTAACAAACTTCTTAAACCAGGACATTCTACTACTCCTACCCCATCTGGCTTTGACCTCGACAATTCCTCCCAAATCCCAGATTCCTTTAACAAGTATTTTACAGAAACCATTCAAACCCTAGCGAATTCATTACCAACATCTACTACTAGCTGCCCTAATACCTCCAAAGCCTCAACTGATACCTTTCACATTCAACCTGTTGCTACATCTCTTATTTATAAGCTTCTCAAAAAACTTAAACCGTGCACCCCATCTGCTGACCAACTTCCATCAGAATATCTACAAATTGCCGCTGAAGCCATAGACTATCCCATATCCATACTTATTAACAGAACTATCTCTGAAGGAAAAATTCCTTCCATATGGAAAATATCTCATATAATTCCTCTACACAAAGGGGGCTCCTCTACTGAACTCTCAAACTTTCGCCCTATTGCCTTACTCTCCCATTAGCTAAAATTATGGAAAGATGTATACACAAACAACTTCTTAACTACCTTCTGCAAAACAATCTTCTAGCTAATTGTCAACATGGCTTTAGACCTTCTCACAGCACCACAACTGCCCTCCTTTCCTTCTCTGACGCTATAAATAATAATAGGAACAAAAATCTTTTCTCATCAGCACTATTCCTAGACCTGTCAAAAGCCTTTGATATGGTTAATCATAATATTCTCCTTGACAAGCTACATCACTATTCTCTTGGTTCACAAGCTCTTCAATGGTTTAGGAGTTATCTCCAAAACAGGCAACAAGCAGTGCTATGGGATAACAACCTTTCTTCCTTACTCCCAGTAAACATTGGGGTTCCACAAGGCTCAATCTTAGGTCCCCTTCTTTTTTCTTTATTTATCAATGACCTGCACTTGAACATCCCCAAGCCATCTGTATTCAATATGCTGATGACTCAACTCTAATCTGCGCTACTAATAATGTTTCCTCCCTCCAGTCCCTTACCCAAGCAGTCTTCCATAACGTAGAGATGGTTTATGGAACACTCCCTCCTTCTCAATGCCAAAAAAACAAAACTTCTTCTCTTTACTCCTACACACAAATCTCCAACTCCTTTCTTCACTATCTTCTCAAATAATGCAACCTGTATTAACCCAGATATGACCACTCGCCTGTTAGGTGTTACTATTGACAACCATCTTAATTTTGATGACCATATTAACAATACCATTAAATCAGTTAACAAAAGATAGGTTCTCTCTACAGAATTAAACCCTTTCTTACCCCTGCAGCCAGAAAAACCTTGGCCCAGACCCATCTGATCTCTACCCTTTTCTATGCCTCTGCTATATATACAAACTTATCTAAATCCAACCTTACCAAACTATCCACCTGTTACAATAGTATAACTAGATTCATTACTGCTAACCCCTTCAGAACTCATCACTGTCACAACCTCAAGCAACTAGACTGGTTAGAGCTAAATAACCACATACTCTATCAACAGCTACTTATCACTCATAAGGCTCTTTTCTACCCTGATGCTACCCCTAGCCTCAAAAAACTAATTTCACCATATAAAAACCTATCCACACTACGCCTGCTAACAAACTCCTTGTGGCCTTAAATAAATCATATAATAAAGCTGGGGATGCATTATTCTCTAACTCTGTCGGAAATTCTGGAATCAACTCCTTATGAAATAACTAACCTTGACTCTACATCCCACTTCAAAAGACACATCAAAGAATATCTAAAATCCCGGTGGTTATGCCCTTGTGCTAACCCTGACTGAAATGATTTCATTATTTCCCAAGTTCCCCCCTCTCCCCTTACGGGTCCTCGAATAATAGGTTTAATTATTGACTGTTTTATCCTTGATACTGACTCTACCTTAGCATTCTAGTTTATTGTCACATATGTTTTTCTGACCTGTGTACTGTTTATCTATCTTTTATTTAATCTAACTTCAGAATATTCTATACCACGTATTTTACTTTTATCTGACTTTTTCTCTATTGTCATACTTTTGTCAGTGTTAGTTTTTCGTAAATTGCTATATAAGTCTACACTGGTACTTTTGTATTATGTTTATTTTGGTCTCTTGTAATAATTGTATTACTTCGTGTATTTGGAGCTTTTCTCCCCGGGCCTCTACTGAAAACGGATATATGTCCAGTAAGACTAGCCCGGTCAACAAATGTAAAATAAATAAATAAATAAAATAAGTTTAAAATTTGCTGCTATTATTGGGTCTTTGTTCTCTCTCACACACCCCAAAAATGCATGTTAACATAGATCCAGCTATTCCAGCAACTTTTTCCATTTATAACAGTGGTATTTAAAATCAGCCCCTATTTTGGGGTCTTTGTTCACACACACACAAATATATGATAACACAGATCCAGTTATTCCAGCAACTTTCTAAGTTTATAACAGCAATGTTTAAAATCTGTCCCTATTATTGGGTCTTTGTTCTCACACGTAGAAAATGCATGTTAATACAGATTCAGTTATTTCAGCAATTTTTTTCAGTTTCATAATTGCAAGGGAGGAATATTTATTTTTATTTATTTTACATTTGTTAACCGTGGGTGTCTGACTGAGCCAAAAAGGCCCTTTTTCAGCAGAGGCCGTGGGAGAAAAGCTTTACATAGAAAAATTACAGATACATTTAGATATTTAGACATGATCAGTATACACACAAATTACAATAGACATGTTTTTACAGTGGTATGCAGCACATCAACAGTTACAGTGGAGAGAACAAACAAAAAAATATTAATTTAAAAATAAAGGTAATTAGTAGATTTGTGGTGTACAGCTGAAATTTGGAACATAGGTAGAATACATACATAGTACACAGGTACAGTACATACATTGTACATTAGCCAGTGTTTGTGAGTAAGAGTGAAAACTATTATCAAGTACTCTAGGTTTAGTATGTGTACCTTATCCGCTTTCACTAGCCTGGGGAGCAATCATGGCACTGCCAGCTTTGCTTGAGATGTTGCCTAATGAGGTTTTTAAAGGAGGCTTTGGATGATGTGTTTTGTATGCTAGTGGGGAGAGAGTTCCATTTTTTAGCCACTGAACTACTATACAGTGTGTCTCCAAAGCTATTGTAGCTGTTAGTGACTTCTAGTAGTAGTTTGCTTGATGATCTAAGAGGCCTTTATGCTGAGTGATGTTGTACTAGGTTTTTGAGGGCAGGACACTTATTTAGGAGGTAATAGATAGAATGACAGAGGCAGAGCTGATTGTAGGTTAGGAGGTTGGGCAGTTCAAGCCAGTGGAGCTGTCTCAAAGCAGTACAGTGATGAGTTCTATATGAGCAATTTGCAGCAAAACAGGCAATTCTGTTATAGCAGGCTTCCATTTTGCTTAGTTCAGTTTTGTTGAGATTAGTCAGAATGGGAGATGCATAGAGTAGGGTGGATAGAAGTTGGGAGTGAGCAATGGCTGATCTTGTGTTGTTGGTAAGAAACGGTTTGATATGGTAGAGTGATCCCAGTTTGACATGTACTTTTTTAATAGTTAAGTTGAGATGACTATCAAATTTTAGGTGGGCGTTTATGGTTATTCCCAATAGCTTAGCCTGTGCCACTGGAGTGATTGGAGTAGCATTTTTGGAGTAGATCAGTGGCGGCTGGTGACTTGAAATCAAAGGGGGGCTGCAGGAGACAGCGGAATGGGTGGGGCCAATGGGAAGGGGTGTGACCAACCAGAAAGGGGTGAAGCTATGCTCAAAACCACAAAAACTGGGACTTTAATTAAATACGCTGCCCTGGGTGCCAAACAGTCATTATGAGAGTCCAATCAAGACAAAATGAAGTGAAGAAGAAAAAAATATTTCAATGCATTGGCTACATGAGAGCTTACTTAATATCTAGATGGAAACAAAAAGGTTGTAAGGCATGAAAAAATAAATTACTTTTTAAATACATTACTGGAATGCCAGTCAAAATCAAGTGCAAAAAAAAACAAACAGCTCTCAACTCAAACCACTTCTCCTTGCACTGCAGTTTTAATTATAATTTATATTTAGCTTTATAAAAGTACCAACCAACATACTGAAAGAAGCAATACCCCCACTTGTAAAAATGTTTCTTATCCAAAAAGGACCTGCTGCCTGACAACAACTATCTACTTGTTTCATGGAGAAAACATGATCAAAGTAAAAAATGAACAGCAAACAAGAAACAAGCTCAAGGTAATTTGCTTAAAGAATTACTGCACAAGTTATAGACTGGCATTCTGTTTAGTTTACAGGTAAAGCCTGCAAAGATGACTGAAGTTCCCAACAAATGTAATGAGCTTCTGAAAATACTGTAATCCTGCCATTTATTACAAATACTGTCATATGCATTTCAGTACTTAAGACTTACACGCTATCTAGTTATGTAAATATTCTCTGCATGGCAACAACAAAAAGGCCTTCAATGTTGGTAATTCTTTAACAGTATGCTTATTAAAGTTTACTTGCATCTTACAGTCTCAGACAAGCTTACCTGATGGTTATTAAAGCATTGTTACTTAAACACAGAGCAACAGGCACTGCAATGACATGCATTTTCTTCAAAATCAAGGACATATGAAAAGCCACTGTAGTACTTGTGTCTACCTTGGATGGGGAGATACTCTGCACATTTATACTGCATAACTGTTCCTTGCCTTGCTTGGACACATCCAGAGTCACTAAGTGGGGGAGTGAGTTGCAACAAGTATGTCACAATTAATTGTCTCTGGCTGACGGTGATGGCCTTGAGCAAAAAATCTGGGCAAAGCCATACAGAGAAGTGGGACAAATGCCCAAAAATAAGGGCAATTTTTAAATATTGTTCTAATAAACTTAGAAAGATAATAGAATAGTAGGTCTTATGTTAGTATGAATTTTCTGAAGGGTATGAAATCTGAAACTCAAATGTCTATCATTTTCTAATTTCAATATTTAATGATTTGCCACTAATTTGCCAAAAAAACACAATTTTATGAAAAACGGACCAAAAATGTGATGCAAAAATATAAAATACCCACACAATACAGCTGTGAACCTGTCAAAGAAGGGACACTTGTAATATTAGTACTGTTAACTTGTGCAGCCGACAAAATAAGAGAATCTACATGCATTTCCGAAATTAAAAGTAATCTAAAACCGATCATTACAATTATTTATTAATTGTAAACCCTCCACATTTTCTTCCAAATTTGCCATTTTGTGGAGGGACTGTTAGGGGAGAGCAACACTTTGAACCAAAATCAAGGACAGTTGAGAGGTTTGGATATACCTAATTCTATAAAGTGATTTATTTGAGCGCACCTCTCATTCTCTTAGCACAGGAAATTTGGACAAGGCCAAATATATTGGGGGAACATATGAACAGTACTAAAAGTTGCTCTTGTATAAACATAGTCAGTTGACAGAACAACAGGTCTTGCTTTAGCATGCATTTTTCTGAAAAGTATGAAGTCTGAAACTCAATGTCTGTCATTATTTAGTGACTTCATTCCTAAATGATTTGCCAGAAAACCACAATTTTTATGAGTAACAAACCAAAAATAAGAAGCAAAAATCTATTAATTCTGCAAAAATCTGGACAGTTAAGAGGTATAGTTCAGCTGGGGCTGAGTTTGCTGCCCTTCACCTCCTCACAAAATCATGGTCAAATGGGGCCTCCCCCCTGCAGCTATTCCAGTGTACCATGATTTGGCTATTTCACCACATTTACCATAAACACTGTAATGTGCATACTGCTTTACTTCTACAATGATTTGGATTTCATTTAAAAGTTTTATTTTACATTTTACAGCACAAACAATAACATAAATCTGCTAAACAAAGCAATGCAGTCTCACAATGAAAATAGACTTAGCATTAAAACTTCTCTGCCCTTGAAACTCACATTCATTGAAACAGCATTGAAACCCACATTCAAAGAAAATACATTTTGCCAGTGGCAGATAAAGATTCATTTTGGGCTGTTTTCAAATCATAGGCCCCTTGAACACAAAACATACACATGCTCTTTAATACACCTTCCTGACTGTATTAAATTATATTCCTTGTACAATACAGTACAGTTGAACTGCCCAATTCAGAACATTGCCATCATAAAAGTCTACTCAAACTTCAACAGTCCACCAGTATCAGTAAATATGCATGATCTCTAAAGAAGTAAAAGCCATATAAATAATTCCACATTAAAGAAATCTGTTAACTAATGAAGAGGTTACTGCTAGCAAAGAACTTTATATGTCATTGTTTCATCTACAAATAAAGTGCCTGTTGCCCTTGAGGAATACATTGCTTATGTTGCATTAAAAAAATTATAATGCTAGTAATATCGCAATAGGGAATGGATGGCAAACTGATAAGTTCATAGTTACTAGGTATCTTCGCCAAAGAGGACTACAGCATCCATCCCGTTCACAACAAAATACACTACCAGCAATGACTCTACCTACTGTGGGAGTAGAACCCACAGCCTTCTGCATCAAAAGAAAGTACATTTCCTGTTGTGCTATTTACAATATAAGCTGACTTAGCATAAGCAGCACTAAACTTTTGTTCCCCTGCAGCTCTCAGCTCCTTGTAAAATCTACTCAACACTCAGCTGCATCTCTGAACTTTGCAGCACAAGAAATCTGGACAAAGCCAAAATGTATTTGGGGGGGGGGGGGACAAAAGCCCAAAAAACAGGGACACATTTTAAACATTGCTTGTATAATGTTGGAAAGTTGCTAGAATAAAATGTGGTTACCACCATACATTTTACTTCCAAGTATTGAACTCAGGTCCCTGTGCAAAACAGCCAGAGCAACATAACACTATGCTAAATCATCTATTTTTTATGTTAGATAGGAAGACTGAAACTTAAATGGCTACCATTTAATGAATTCAGTTCTCACCATAGCTGTCAACATCTTAGCACAAAACACCTAAACAAAGCCAATAATGGGGGAATACAGCCCCCAAACATATTCAGTGAGTTCAGTTATCACCATAGCTCTCAACCTTGGCACAAAAAACCTGGACGAAGCCAATAATGGGGGAATGCAGTCCAAAAAAGAGGGGCAAATATCCACTGAGGGCACCATAGCAAACCCACAAAAACACAGAGAAGACAGGCAGACTCCACACAGAAGGCACCCCAGCCAAGAATCAAACTAGACAATCAATAACTGTCAGGCAACATTGCTACCACGGCATCATTGCACTACTGTCTGCTTTAAGTAACAAAAATACAGAAACCACAGATTTTATGAGGAACAGAACAAATATGAGGCAAAAATCTGCAAATGTTTTAGAAATGGTGGTGGGTAGGGAATTCAGGCTCTTGTCACTTGGGCCCAAAGTACAGGGTTCAAGCCTTATTCTCTACCCACCATCATGAAGCAATTGGGGCATTTCTCACACACACACACGTCTGTGAAACAAAAACAGGATTTGCATGTGATCACATAGGCTTTTATTCTTTCTCATTAGTATATATATATATATATATATATATATATATATATATATATATATATATATATATGCTCTGACATATTTTTTATTGTAAATAAAATGTACAGCAACATGTCCATGTAAAATAACACTTTATTTTAACTTTGTATTATTATATCTTTGTGTCTCTTTAATTCTGTGATAACTACAAGATCTGTATTTCTACTTGATTTTGAATTCTGTATACCTTATTTGTCTTTTGTGTTTTATACAACTGTGGAGCTTTTCTCCCCAGGTCTCACCTGAAAATGGGCACCTGCCCAGTCAGACTTTTCTGGCAAACAAATGTCAAATAAATAAATAAAAATAAATATAATATGTACAAGTCTTCTAATGGACTTACATGTATTCTAAATGCTATCACAACCTGGGAACGCTAGCTTGCCTCATACATAAATTGTTTTGATTTAGAATCTGATCCTGGGACTTCTAAATATGTAAACAAATACATCAACTCATTGATTGGCTAATTGATTTAATTTAATTTATTTTCATAGCCAAGTAGATGAATTGGTCTAGCATGACTCTTTTCTGCAACAACATGCAGCAAAAAGTGGCAATATATTTGAATACATTCATAAAACGATTTGATAACAAAAATTGAAGACTGTACCTACAAGTGTGATTTACACTTGAGTTAGCCCACCAGACCCCCTTACTTATATGTACTACCTACACAGTCACACTATGAGGTAAAGGAAAGCTCCGCTATTGAGAACACAGAAGTTTCACAAAATGTAGGATGAGCACGTAATCTGTATTCCCATTCTTACCACAGCATGGTCACTTATAAAGTACAAACCAAAATATATATATATCACACAGATGCATATCACAACAGAAATACTTGCAAAGTGCATGCCTAATATGTGCACCATCCACATTTATATCCCAACACAATCACTTCTAAAGCACTCACCTATTATGCACACAATATAAACACTTAACATCAGTATTACTTGTATTTTATCACACTCACAATTATAGCTTCAGATATTGTTCAAATGAAATTTCTGTGTCGTATCATCCTACTACAACAGTAATGCAGACACTCATACATACATGCATGCATATACAGTATAATATAATATAATATAATATAATATAATATAATATAATATAATATAATATAATATAATATAATATAATATAAGTACATACCAGATGTGTAACTGAAATGTCAACAGAAAATCCACTAATTACAGGCCAAGCAGGGTCTTGGCATGGCATGGGGTACCACAATTTTCTGAATAGTCAAACTACAGCAGTACCTTGTGAAAATAAACCAAGCTTCACCACGAAATGGTGCAAAATGTCTTGCTTTGCATGAAGTGATAGCTCATTTTATTAGCTACCTGAAAATGCTATTTTTGAAACTATATATATATATATATATATATATATATATATATATATATATATATGTGTGTGTGTGTGTGTGTGTGTGTGTGTGTATTCTAGCTATGTGATAAGCTCTAAATCCTACTTATTGTCCCCTACTTCATAAGAATTCCCTAAGAACACTTGAAAGAATACACATAATGCAAAATTCCAGAGTGGGTTCGCATTGACAGTCTTAGTGGAGTTATAACAATTTTTGTCCTGTACTAATCAGTTCTTTTCTGATGTATCCCATTATCTATCCAGCATGTTTTATCTCCTCACATTGCTGACTTTTAGATCACCTAATATGAACACTCTCACTCCTTTAGCCTCTTAATTTTGCAGCTGGTACTTTCCCTTTACTGGTGAAGCCTTCTTGGTGCTAGTTTATGATAATACCACTTTGCTTTTCTTTCCATTTAATCTAACATGCTATAAAGCTGAACATCCTTACAAGCATGACAACCAGTTTGCCTTCTGCCCTACAAATATTTATATTAAAGACAGAGAGAGAGAGAGAATTTTCCTTCCTGCTGCATTACAAATAATGTCACTAAAAGCATGAAATAAAGTACTAAACCTTGCAATACCTTTGATATCAACAGCCTTTTCCTCAAAATACACTTTATTTGTTCCCACATTCTTTGTGTAGCTGTTAAACTAGTGTTTTAAACAGAAACTGTTTGTGAGCCCCTTATATGGTACAGTGTCAGCTTTTCTTTTTTTTTTTTTATTTTGTTTAATCGTTTATCAGGTAAATGAACTTGGGCCCTTTACAGCCAAAACCATAACGTGCACCCCCCCACACACACAGACACACGCACACACACCTTACCTGTTGTTTCCCCGATCCATGAATGCCCCAATCGGTCCTCCTCCTAGCTCGGTCTCCCGCGATATCCTCCATAAGCGGTTCTCCTAGCCCGTGCTTGGTCTCCCATGATATGTGAGGAGGCTGGAGCCTCCTGCAATTGACCCAGCCTGTGGGCAATGCAATCCAGTGACCATCTGGTATGTGCGGTCACCACCGCACAGATCTCTGGGTCGGAAGGGTGCAGTTAACTCCCTTCCCTATCTGGACTGCCTAACTAAGCAGTCTGGAGCTCAGGAATGCCTGAGCATGTGTGCTTTGAGTTCTGGTCTGCCTAACACAGCAGCCAGGAACTAAGCACGCATGTGCAAAGTCCAAGAATTTCTGTTTATTTATTTATTTTTTTGTATATTTTCTACAGGACGGTGGGGGGACTGGGGACTGGCTGGGACTTTATTTTATAAACAGGTGGGGGGACACATTTTACAGGTGGGAGGGCTGCAGTCCCACAGTCCTATAGCACGAGCAGCCCCTGGAGTAGATAGTGAATTGACTGTTATCAGTGTTTTTGTTAGAACTGGTTATAATCATAAGCTGAGTTTTCTTTGGATTGAGGATAAGTTGGGCTTTGGTAAGGTAGTTTTCAACATCAGAGAATGCTAGTTGAGTTGTTTGCAGGAGGGTGGGAATGTTTTGTGCAGCACAGATTAAGGTAGTATCATCTGCATACTGAATGATAGATGCATGCTGTGTGGAGTTATGCATGTCATTTGTGAAGATTGTGAATAGTAGTGGTCCTAAGATAGAAGCGTGTGGGACACCTATAGTTATGAGCAGCTGAGAAGAGAGAGAATTTTCCCATTTCACAGCTTGGTACCTGTCAGTTAAGTAGCTTTGGAACCAGGTAAGAGTGGAATTTTGTAGGTGATATTGGTTTAGTTTGTTTAGCAGGATTTGATGCGATACTGTGTCAAATGCTTTGGACATATCCAAAAAAAAGAGTTGACACCTGCAGGCCTTCGTTTTTGAGACAGTTTACTGTGTCTGTGAAGCAGAGAAGGGCTGTAGTGGTACTATGGGCAGGTCTGAAACCATGTTGAGTAGGTGACAGGATGTTGCTGTCCAGGAGATATTTTAGCACCTGGGTATGGATACATTTTCTAGGATTTTGGCCAGGGGGGAGAGTATAGCAATGGGTCTGTAGTTATTATTAAGTTCAGTGGAGGTCCCGCCTTTATGTATGGGTGTAACATAGGATATTTTCCAGAGTTTGGGCACATAGTTTTCAATAACTGATCTGTTTATGAGAGTGGAGATTGGGACAGCAATAACATCTGCTGTGAGTTTCAAGAAATAGCTGGGGAGTAGGCCGGCTGCTGTTGGTGAAGTTTTTAGTTTGGAGAGCATGCTTTTGATTGAAGTAGTGGAAACTGTTTTGAGGGTAAAGCTTGTATTAGTGTTATTTGTGTTGGGGGGGGATAGTGAGGTTGGAACTGTCCTGTGATACTAAGGATAGAATTGAATTCACAAAGTGGGAGTTGAATTGTGTTTCGATGGGAACTTTAGTGACAGGGGTGATTGGTTTGGGGGTAGCCTTTTGGGTGGGTTTTAGTAGCTGGTTTACATTTTTCCCAAATTTTTGGTGATTGTGTTGGTATTTAGTTTGTAATGTCGTGTAGGAGGATTTTTTTGTCCAGCCTAATGCATTTTTTTTGCACGGTTGCGCAGTTCTTGGTACTTAATTAGGCTTTGCGTTTCTTTGTTTTTTTAATAGTAAAGCCAGGCAGTGTCTCTGGACTTTGAGGATTGTTTGTAGAAGTTCTAACCTTAATTTTGCGCAATGGAGCGACAGTGTCTAGGTGCTGTAGAAATGTTTTGTTGAAATATGCTACAGCTTGGTCAAGTGGGAGGGATTTTAGGGGTGGTCCAGTTACAGTTACAAAGTAAAGTATTGAGGACCTCAGGAAAGAAATTTTTTTGTGTTTCTAATGGATTTATAGTTAGTGGTTTTGCATATGCTTGTTCTACTATGTAAAAGGTATATTACGTTGTGGTCACTTAAGGTGTCTGGGAGGCTGCCAGTGTGGGGGTACAATGTGGGGTTGTTAGTTAGGACCCAGTCAAGGATGGATTTCCTTTTAGTTTTTCTATCACATCTAGTTGGAATTTGGACTAGCTGCTGGTAGCCATGGAGATTTATTAGATTACTTGCTGGTTCTGATATACAGGTGAACCAATCTAGGTTGAAATCCTCCAGAATAAGGGTTTCGTGTGAGTATGTGGAAGAACACAAGAAGTCTTCAAGGCTAGCAGGTGTATTACCAGGTAGAATATAGATCACAATTGTGGTGATGACCTTTTTAGGGTGAAGTTGAAGTTGTGAGATAAGTATGTCCCAATTATTGGGGGGATATTAAGGATCTTTTTCCCTGTCATTGTTGCTAGCCCCCTGGCTAGCCAAGTGTACACTGTAGTGTACATAGTGTATACTTGCAGATGTCTTTGTACCCCATATATGGGGTGCAGGGTGCTTGCCTCTCTGCAAAAAGACGTTTTAAGGAGAAGAGCTATCTTCAAGATTCACTCTTCTGTTATGTTTTTGGTCTATTTTTAACAGCTTTTCTGCAATCAGCATTTAGAATGCTAACATTTTAATAGAGAGCTGATCCAACTTGCTCTTTACTAATAGTGCATACCAGCTTTTAAATGCTAGTATTACATTTACAATCAAAGCTTAGTGTTGTGGCATTCTGCATGTGATCTAACAATTGCTTGTTACAAATGTAGCAAGCAGATTGCTACAGTTTAAACTGAAGTGTTTTTTTTTTGGATAAGTGTTTTAGTGCTACTGTTTGCTACAAATGTAGTTTGCTACAGTTTAAGGAAAGAAAATAGCTTATTTTTTCTCAGCTGAGGAAGGATGGGAGGGAGTTGACATACAGAAATGGGGCCTGCTTGGCTCCTGCATTTCAGAACCCCAGATACCAGATCGTGGACCATCTGTTAATTACTCCTGTCTTGAGGAGGAGCAGGGGTAAGATGCAGAAGCATTACCTACTTGGCTGATTGTAGACGTTGTTTTTGTTCCCCAACAATGGTAAGGGGAACCAGATTAGGGAAAGGCTCCAGGTACTTGATGAGCCGGTGACACTTATCTAACCCTTAACTTAGCAATAACCAGAACAAAAACCTCAGACCTAACTCCAACCAAAACCAGTTTTCCTGTCATAAGTTTACTGATTTGTACAAATAGCACATTATCCACATTCAAGCAAATTACATTTTTTCATTATAGCAGCTTTCAGCTAAATGGCATTTTAATGAATGTAAAATTGACACAAATAAAATCCATCCAAAGGCTTTCTACCAAACTACCCAAAGACAGGAAAGCTACTTCTAGTAAACTGCAAAATATTCATGTTTGAACTTGTATGCAAATAGGATTCCTCAGTCTCTTCTGAGAAAAGGATTCTTCTCTTGTACCCAGGTAGGAATGCCTAGGGAAATAAATAAGTAGACCAAAAAAAAAAAAACATAGCATTGTAAAAAATCATACATACAGAAGGCAATCCAAATGCCTCCCTTATACATTTGCAGTAAAATAATAAAAAAAAGCGAAGTTACAAAGCTGAATTTATCACATTTAATGTCTTGTCTAGCTACGCTTCCATTTTTGAACTTTTAAAAATGTTATAGCCACTTATTAATGAATAAAGAGATGCTCAGTGGTATTGATAGTTTCAAGGACAGACAATATAAATATTCTGAAAATAAGCATAAAACATGTTTTGGAATGATATGCAAAGCTGTCATCTCAGAGGGGATATATATGTGGAAAAAAGGATTGTCAGGCCCAACATGAATGTTATCTACACAGATTTCTAGAAAATAACACTGGCAGGAAAGATTATGGCATTTCTCATATTTAGCTAGGGTTGTCACCTTTCCAAATGGCCAAAGTGGGACATTTGTGCTACAAACATCAGATTTTGCAGGGTAAAACATACCCACGGCCAGTACAAAGGACAGAACTTCAATTGTTTGCCTGAATAAAAGTTTATTCTTGTAGCATTTCTGTTCCTTATTCTGTTTCGTATAACATTTAGGTGTTTCAGATACAGAATAACTGTTTTATGCAACTATTACATACAATATAGAAAATACTTTTGTCCTAAAATCTCAGGACATTTGCCATTTTCTCACAATATTTTGCAGGACACAACTGCCCAAAGAGGGACTGTCCTTCGCAAAGTGGGACAGGTGGTAACCCTATATTTAGCTGATATTCAGTTACCTTGGGGGAGGTTTTCAAAGTACAGTAAAATTCTTGCATCAAGCCTTGTGCTGCATCTGATCTGGATGCTCCAGCCATAAAACGATACACTTTGTGACAATGTTCTGCAGTATATGCACTTTGTGAAGCATGGTCTGTTTCCAGTAGACTGTATCTGACTCTAGTAGCAAGCACTGAAGTTATAACAAGAGTTAGTGGCTCCTTTTCCAGAAAGGCATCCTAGAAACAAAGAATGAGAATATTACACTGAAGGTATTGTGCTATAATAATAATCCCAGTAGATGGGGATACGGGGGGATTATCCTACTCCAAAATTATGCATATATGCAGCATGCTTTGTAATTTTTGTATTGTGCTGAATTTTCATTTTGTAAGTCATTTGTCTTCATTTAGATGGGATTCAACCTTGTGGCAGTTAGCTTAGTGTTAGGAATGGACCCAGGCATTAGGTCACTGATCATTTCATTGATCATATGGCCTGCTGAATACCAGCCATCAGCACTGCAACATGTTAACATGGATGACCATAAAACCCAGAACTGGAAATAGCCACCATATTAAAGGAAGCGCTGCGAGATGCAGGGGTTAATACTTGCATGAGGTATACTTTCATTTTGTCAGCCTCTACACATATACATCCAAGTGTTTTTATAATCTAATGGCTGTTTTCATCTTCAGGTTTTACAACCATTCATGTTGACATGTTACAGCACTGATGGCGGGTTTTCAGCAGGCTGTATAGGCAGTTAGATGATCATTCACCAGCAGCACGGGCTCTATAAGAAGCTGATTGCATATTCTGTCTGAAAGACAAAGAAAAAAAATCCTGTTTTATCCAAACTTTTCAGTATGCCCTTTCTAGGGTCTCACACCATCACTTCTGATCCTGCTCTATGCATGTTCTAGCTCTAAAATGTATCCTTGCAGAAAAGGATTCCGTCGATAATGACGATGATAATGGAAGTTTTCATCAACGTTTTCATGATGTATGCTTATAAACACCCTGCGTTTAAATGATTATACCAAAATACTGATAACTACCCAAGTTATGCATTTAATTTGTCAATCTTGTAAGATTTTCAGCTCAGTATTTTGACCCAAAGCTGACAGCACAAATATTTCTGTTTTTTTTTTTATTTTTATTTACATGTTAGTGGCTAGTATTCCAATGGCACACCATGCTGATCTGCCATGCCAGTATGTTTCTCTTTAATTCCATATGCCTCCCAATACCTACGTAATTTATTATTGGTTTGAACAGTAGTTCTTATTATGTGGGTCCTTGAGTTCATGGGGGGAGAAGTGGACACGAGAGTCACCACTGCTAGTCATGGTGGCTGGTTGCTTGCCTTAACTTCTCTGTGCATGTGTAGCAAGAGTACATGTGCAGGATGTGCAACAGTCATAGTGCATGACTACTGCTCACTTCTTTGATCAGTGTAAGCATGTAACTGTCACTACCTCCATTATCAGGGAGCTATACATGACTTCCTGGTTTTCACTAGGAAGTTACATAATGTGTATGCCTCCAGATGAGTCCTTACCTCCCTCTGGAGAAGCAAGTGGAGTAAGCCCTTTTGTTCCCCTCTTTCCCTGCCAGCCCAAGCACAAGTTGTGAATCGAACTCAGGTCACCTGGGTCACTGTGAGAACATTATCCCTCTTCTTCAGAATATATCTTTGGTATATTAGACCTTCATATTAAAATCAGAAAAACTGCTTTTTCCTTGCAGCTTGAAAGGTTACCTTGAATGGAGGTTGCACATCTAGTTATTTATTTCTGTCTGTTAAGACCTAGATTTAATCTTCTTTTTGGGGGATTTATTTTACAGTTTCCCACTGCCTATCATTGTACTGACCTTGCCCTGAGTTTGCATGCCATATCCACTCTCTCTGTTTACAATAATGATATGTAGCCAAACTGTGGATTGCATTCCAAACACTGTATGCAGCCTGTGTGCTGTATCATAGTATTAACCAAGTCTACTAGCCTCCTTCTATTTCTGGTTCCTAGCCAATGCAGCTGTGTGGGACCATGTTGGCTCAGTGCCACTAATCAGGTTTACAAGCAAGAAAACTGCTCACACGATGCACATGAAAATGAGTAGTGACACTTGTATAGCTATGTGCCTTGAAGCATGGATGCTTTACACTGGGTCCATGAACTACATGGATAATATGCCTGAAATGTCATGAGCCTGATCTACTAAACTTTGTATTGTGTGGCATCTGTTTGTTACCAGCAGACCACGTATTCAGTCAGAAAGTCATGCTACCTTACTAATTCACAAACCTGTCCCAGCGAGGCTTTATTTTAGGGGTTATAACTCCCTGCTCATTCAATATTATTAGTACAGGTTTTGCTAATAGCTCACAAAAACTTACTGGGTGACTGATTTTAGCTTTCATCACTGCCAAACTCTACAGAATTGATTGAGTTGCTGTAATTTTCTGGCAAAAAAAAAAAATCTCCTGGAGGTTTTATCTTTAAATGAATTGGTCTCATTCAGGTAATTTTCATATTCTTAGATTGGTAAAGCCCTGACTAGGTCAAAACCTATCGTGAGTCTTAAATCTAAAAAAAAAGTGAACCATTCCCTCAGTGGATAGTTACTTATTCTTAGTTTTCACTAGCCTCTTAGCTCTAGGAATAGATTGAATACATTACAGATTATTGTGGTGGAACTAGCGGTGTGAATGGGGTAATATTAAGCCAGTTATAATATCCTAAAAGTATATTTCTCTGCTCACAGACCTAACATTTATCCCTGAGCATTGAACCTGGACTGATCAATTCCCTGAATAATCTATGCTTATATTACATTTTCTAACTTTTGCCCTTACAGTAGTGAATGTGCTCTTGAAACGAGTACATGTACACACGTTTCATTGTGGCATGCACTTTCTCCAAAGTTTAGTCTTAAGTAAACATATGATCTTATTCATTCAGTCCACCTGATCTGACCTGTTTGTTGTCAAGCAGCTTGATGAATTTTAATTGACAGCATTAGTGCTTCAGCCTTAAACCTCTTCAAGATTTTATCTCCCATCATTCCCTAGTGCCTGGAATTATTTCAGATCTTGTTTGCTGCCATTGTGTTCAGATGCGGATCTCTCTTTTTCAGTGAAAGACACGTTTTCCACCTTGCTTTTTTTGTATTTGTGACTGGTTTGACTTCTTTTATTACATTTAGTCTCAGTGTCTCAGTTCATAAATTCTTTAGTTGTTGCTGTAGTTTGGGCAAAATGTAGTTCTTTTCTCCTTCTCCTTTTCCCTTCAGTGTTTTTCTGCAATTGGATGCTATTTCTTAAATATATATTTACCAAAAGCTATGTTTTGCTTTATAGGCTTATATCCTTTTGCAACAGTTTCAGTAGCTGCATTTTGTAGCTACCATGTTAATTCTTAGCTTCTAAATTTGTCTTTAGTTGTGGCTGAGTGTAATTGTGTGTGTGTGTGTGTGTGTGTGTGTGTGTGTGTGTGTGTGTGTGTGTGTGTGTGTGTGTGTGTGTGTGTGTGTGTGTGTGTGTGTGTGTGTGTGTGTGTGTGTGTGTGTGTGTGTGTGTGTGTGTGTGTGTGTGTGTGTGTGTGTGTGTGTGTGTGTGTGTGTGTGTGTGTGTGTGTGTGTGTGTGTGTGTGTGTGTGTGTGTGTGTGTGTGTGATTGTGTGTGTGTTTTCCACTGATAGGTTACTCATTATGGAAAAAGACAGGGAAAAGAACTTTAGAAAATGCACTTTGTGCAATTGCAAAATCCCACCCCCAAGACACTCATGATTTGTGTGTAGTGTGCTTGGGATGGTCCACTTGTCCTACGATTGTGCCATTTGCTTTTCTTTCAGGCAGAGAGCCTTGTTGGAAAAACATTAATCTAATTCTTAAAGGGCTGCTGTCCCCAGATCCAAACTCAGCAAATATAAAAAAAAAAATCTAAGAAAATGGCAAAGCCTAAGAAATCAGAGTCAAGGAAAAGACACTCAGATAACTCGGGACCCTCTTTGGCACCAAAGATTCCAAGGTTGGATGTCTTGATACCTAGGACACCCACCTATACTCCTCCACCAGATCCAGAGCTTCCAGATCTAACAGTTATTCAAGATGTTTCACCTAAAAGGCTCATCAGTCAGGCTTTTGCTGAAAAGAAACCTCAGTGAATCTCTTTTTTCCTTCCCTCCACTATGTCATTGGGATCATTCAGGTCCTACAACAGTATGCTTGAGGCAGACCTGGATGGCTTGATGAGGAGTTTCCTAAAGTTGCAGATAGAGGTGAGAGTCATACTTTCTCCTTTGGCTCCAAAGACAGTTGGTACTAGTCCTCTGTTCTGCTATTAAACCCTTCCCTGGTGTACATGTATGCTCTGGTGGTCTCAGACCCCAACTCTTTACCAGGGGACTGTGCCATCAGCATTAACTCTCATTCTGGTGTTAACCCAAAGGATTTTGGATCTGAGGCACTCAACTCCAATCCTTTTGGGACTGGTGTTATCTTAGAACCAGGGATTTGACATTGAGGCTTCAGTACCATCTTTGGCGCTGTCTCATATGGCTACATCAATAGTATCAGAGATGTCATGGTTCAAGTCTTCAGTTCCAATCCTCTCCTCAAGACTGACTCTTCTGTCCAGTTGTTTCTGCTTAGTGTGGCACTGATCCAACAACAGAAGTGGCATCTTCAGAATTGGTGGAAGTTGAAACGGCCTTTCAGGTTATAGGGAGGATGATTGCCTCTCCACTGAGAATCAAGACACAGAATTCATTGGAATCAGCACCACTCTGGGACTTCTGCTGATTATTGCCTCTTTCCCATTAGGCATCCTTGGGACATAGTCAAGTGACAAGCCCCCAAACCTACCACTTTACAGTAGGAAGAGTCTTCTGAGGATTCAGAACATATTTCACCAGACATGCTCAGGAAGACAATGTGTAAGAGGAGACACCTAGACTCCCCATTGGAGTGTATCACATCAAAAACTGTGTTGGAAGATAGTGAACTATTGGAACATATGTAGCAGAAGGGATCTTGGCCCACTGACTTCCCCTATCAGAATGATGAGTTTCACTTTTTAGTTTATGGTACAGTCCCATTTATTTCTTGGGTGGCCCCTCCAGCAGATAAGCTGATGGATCTGGCAATGAGGAGGTCATTGCAAGAACTAGACATATATGAGGTGGTGCCTCAAAAGCCAGACATAATTCCTAGGCCTTCCAAGGACAGACAGCACTGAGAAAAAATATCTTATAGTGGATTCCATTATCATGGCAGCAGCAACCAAGAAATATCTGTTTGACAACCCAGCCTCTGTCCACCCCCCTAACAAAGTACCTAAGGCAATGGCTGGATTAGGAAAGTGGGAGTATGCTTCAAGCACCTTCACACCTTAAGTACACCGAACTACTCTACTCACATGAATCACATCTAGAGTGATTTGGTTCAGCGATCTCTAATCACTATGAAAGCGCCGCCCCCCCCCCAATGTCCAATTCAAGGAAACGTCCAATATTTCTAAACTCATGCACCTCATGCACAATGCAATGAATGAAGCAGTGAGAGCAGCTGTATTTGATGTGGCCATGATGTGCCAGGCCTGGTTGTACCTCTGTGATTTGGCAGAGGATGTCCAACACACCAGGGATACTGTGCACTCCTTTCAGAAAGGTAACCCCATTATTCCTGAAGGGCTGCCCAACTGCTCTCCATGGAGGCAGTTGGGGGTTGGTTTTCTCTTTACCTACTTGTTTGGGAGACCATCATGCAGGACAGTGGTGTCAAAAGGATCATATCTAGAGGCAATTTTTTTAATTCTTTTTCCTAACTTTCCCAAAGCCAGTACAGCCTCTGCTGAATGTGCCGGTTTACCTTTACATGTGCGTAATGCACAAGAATGAAATACAAAAGTCCGAAAGGACTTTTTCAAGTTTTTGGAAAATCAAAAACAGAATGCATCGAATGTGCAATGAGTGAATGCACAGTAACATTTGCTTATTGCAGATTCGGCATTTTTGGTGTCAGGTGCACTATAGTGGGGATCGGGAAGTGGACCCTTTCCCCACTGTATTGCGATCTCGGAGTTAGAATAATAAAGTAGGGGTGGTGGCGGTGCAGGGGGGGCACAGCCCCCCTACATTATGCTTTGTCTTTGAATTGAAGTTCGAAAATCAGAGAATCTGGTTTTCGATTTGCTGATTTTTGAACTTCGGTGCAAATCAGAATGATGATTTTCTTCATTCCGGTTTCCGCAAAGGGCCGTTCGGTAGGTTGATTTTCAAACTTTCAAAGGTAAACTGAATGTGCCACTCAATCAGACAAGAGTGGTGGAGGAGGAATCCTCTTCCTTGCTCAACAAAAGAGCCATCCAGGAGGCCCTATCAGACCAGAAAGGGTCAGGTTTTACTCAAGATTCTTTTTGTTTCCAAAGGAAAATCAGAACTTCAGGCCCATACTGGATCTCTACACCATATGTAAAAAGACCAAGTTCAGAATGGTCATAATAAAATTGATTTTGCCATGTCTCATGGCAATTAACTGTATGTGCTCAGTGAATCTCCAGGAAACTTACCTTCATATAAGGATAGCAAAAGAGTCTCAGTAGTTCCTTTGCTTACATCTGGAAGATAGTCATTATCGGTTCTGAGCCTTGCCCTTTAGTCTCACCACAGCCACAGGGTGTTTACCAAGTAAATGGCTGTCATAGCAGCTCATCTACAACTACAAAAATTACCAGTTTTCCCATACCTGGGCAACTGGCTCCTGGATACTCCCACAATGGAATCTCTCTTGGAGGCCAAAGACTATCTGCTCAAGCTGTGTCTGTCCTTGAGAATATCCATAAATTTCAGAAGTCAAATTTCCTTCCAACTCAGAAGATCCTCTTTATAGGTTACCACTTGGGCACAATAAAGTCTATAGTTTCCCTCCTGCAGGACAGAATTCTGACTTTGAGGAGAGTGGTGTAAACTCTACTTCAGGCTACACCCCCCATCTTTGCTCTGGTCTTCAGGGGTCTAAAGCTAATGGACTCTTCAATGTTAATGGTTCAGTGTGTGTGTGTTACCATATGCAAAAACTTCAATGGCTATTACATGCTCATGACTCAGCTTCTGCATCCCCTTTCCAAACCTATCTGATAACCAATATGCTTTGGAAACATTGCAGTGAAAACTAGATTCTCTTCTTGTTCACTCCAGCAGACCCTTTGTTCTGCCTCCCTTAGTAGTAGTGATGTCCCCTCCATAGGTTGGGGGGTGGATTACAGTGGCTGGATGGTCCAAGGTTTATGGACTGCCAATGAGGCTGGAATTCACAACAGTGTCCTGCAGATATGGGCAATCCTCCTTGTGTTGCAGGAACTTCAGGACTGCCTTCCACTGGGAGTGATTTATATCCAAATTAACAAGATGGTGTCAGTTTCATACAAAAACAAGCAAAGAGGGACCAGATCCTACCATTATACTGGGAAGCAATGAGGGGCGGTTGATGGCCTCAAACCACTTTTTCATAGCAGCACACATTCCAAGACCTCTAAATTAATTGCCTTGTGGACAGGCTGAACAAATACCTTATGATGCCTCGCAAGTAGTTCATCAATCCACTGTTAGCAAAGCAAATCTTCAATCATTGGGACTTTCCCCGCTGAAATCTTTTTACCTCCCCACAAAACACCAAATGCAGCAGTTACTTTGCCATTATCCTCCTCACAGACAGTCACCAAGGGGTAATCTAACCCAACAATGGCTTTCTGGACTTGTTTATGCATTCCCACCTTTGCCCATGATACCCGTGTTCTCACAGAAAGCAGCCAAGTGTAAGGCCTCTGTCATCCTCATAGCCCCAATCTGACTCAGACAAATTTGCTTTTCTTTTCTCTTGTCTCATCTCAGGAAAACTCCCTGAATATCAGATCCAGTGCAGGATCTTTTTTCACATACCTTCGGGAAGTTTAACCCACATCTCCACAACTGAAAATGAATCACTTGTTTTTTCCAGTTCCACTAATGGCCAATGATGTAGCCCTCTCTTCAGAGTTGATCGGATTCCTCTCTCAGAAAAAATCCACATGCAAATTTTACTGTGAAAAATTGAACATTTTTGCCTTATGATCCTCTTCCAAAAAACTTGATCCCTTCTCAGCCTCCAGTTTTTAGCCTATACTTTTCAGTCTGGCTCTAGTTTTTCAACAGTGGAAGTGGAGTTGGACGCTATCACTAATTGTCATACAAGGCATCAGAAGCATTACCTTGCCTCATATAAGGTTTGCAAAGCCTTTCTAAAAGGAGTATTTTTACTCAGACCTCCAGTCAAAGAACCTTCTTCTTGGAATTTGAACTCTGTGCTAGAAGCTTTGTCAAAGCCACGGTTTGAGCCAACTTAATCAATGCCATGTTCTGCCCTAGCTATCACTTCCACCAGGAGAGTCTTCAGACTTCAGGCACTTTCTTTGTCAGCCCTCTATTATTTTTCATAATGACCAAGTCTTTCTTCCTAAATTAGCTTCTGTGATGATCATAATGCAGCCCATGCACTTGCCAGTATTTTTTCCTAATCATTTTAACAAAAAAGAGTACATTCTCCACACCTTAGATGTGCGTAGACAACTGCATTTCTACCATCACAGAACTGCTGCTCTTCATAAGGATTCACAGCTCTTTGTTTCCTTTGCTGTGACCAAAGTAAGTAAAAGAGTTTACAAAATATTGCTTTTAGATAGTTCTCATGTTTGCATTGCTTTCATCTATGCCTTGCACAGCTGGCTTCTGCCAGGTAAGTTAAAGGCTCATTCTACCAGGACAGTAGCAACTTTTTCTGCCTTTTTTCAGGTGTTCTTAAGTAGATTAAATCTGTGCAGCTGACAATTTGTCTTGCTTGCACATATTCATCATGCAATACAAACTGCATTCCATTTCTTGGGATACAGCATCCTTTGACACCTCTATCCTCAAGAATTTCCTATCATGATGCCACCTTGGAGCTCAAGTAGGTTAGGATCTGACCCACAGGTCAGACTGAATTGACTGAATGAAAAGGGTACAACAGTTATGTAGTTAACATAACACTAGATGTTATGTAGTCCTACCTCACCGTAATTCTTGCTGGATGGCTTCAGAGCCAATATTCGGCTCCAATTCGGCTGATACTAAAGCTCAAGAGCTTTTACTGGCTCAAGTCTAACCCCTATCCCATAGTGCCTCACGGCAATTCCCCAGATCTCATTTGCCACGAATGCTTTGAGGTTGTCTCCTTACTGGTTTATTGGCTAAGTAGATTTATTTACTAAATCTTGTTTTTCACCACCTTTTTCTTCATCCTGTATTCCTTGTAGTTAATAGCTTTTCTTGTGTGATTGTACTGAGTGTTTGACCCCTATTTCCCTCCATAGGATTGTATGGCCCATTTCAGTTAGAGGGCCATAGTTGCCCATTTAACTTAGAGGGCCTTTCCTCCCTGCATGTTACTTGATAAAAAAAAAAAAAAAAATATATATATATATATATATATATATATAGACTCTTTCCTTTTTATATCTTGACTGTTTGTTGCTATTTTTACCTCAGTAGATAGTATTGTTAATACAGTTAGTGTTGTTGTCTCTTTTTCTAGGTAGCTTTATTAGTTTGTTCTTGTTAGCATGTCTAAGGAAAAGGACAGAGAACACAAGGACCATCGCCCTTCGGAGTTTAAAAAATGTGATAAATGTTCACAGAAGATGTCATTGACAGACAGTCACATTAGCTGTGTGTACTGCTTAGGCGAAGCCCACTTACAAGAACCCTATACCTTTTGCCATGCCTTCAGTACAAGGGTTCTGAATGAGAGGAAATGCAAGTTAATAGATAGGGGTCTTATGACCAGTTCCTTCCAGGAACAGCTGGAACTTGGTCAGACAGTTCCTAAGACTACCAAATGAAAATCTTTGGCTCTAGCTTCGAAACCGTCGAAAAAGTCCAAAGTGATGGAGCCAAGGAGTTCTGGCTCCAATTCCACTTCTTCTGTCTCGGTGCCATCGGTCTCTTCAGTGCCAAGGCAACCTTCGGTACCGAGACAGTTACCTGAGATTGACCCTGTCTCACCTACCTTGAGATCTCCTATTGTGGAGAGGAGGAGATCTCCTTCTGTTTCCACCCAATCCTCCAGGACACTCTCAGATGAGGACATTGAGCGGGTGGTGAAGAGGTTGCTTTCTGACCCAGCTCTGGCAAGAAAATTGGACCCTCCAGACCCAAAGGCTTTGGAGCCGACCCTTTTGCAATCCACTGCTTCTCCTCTGACTGCTTCACTCTCAGAGCCAATCACTTCAGATTCCTTGATGTTGGATCCTTCAGTTCAGAGGATTCTTCCTGCTTCCTCAGAACCGATAACTCGAGTTGACTCTGAGGGGGATAGTCACCCTGGATATTCTTTGGAACCGTCCCTCCCTCTCACTCAGTGCTTTGGCTTGACTCAGCTCGGTTCCCACATCTGCTTCAGAGCCATTCCCCCTTGCTCAGAGCCAACCATCCATCTCCTTGAAGCAGAGGTCTTCTTCAGAGCAGGGAGGAAAGGCCTTCAAATCAATAGAGGAGGCTTTATCCTCTGCAAAAGCCATACCTTTGGAACTGGTGTCCCACCAGCAGCCGGCAGCAATCTCTTCTCCCCTGCCACCCTCACAGCATAGGGAACCAGAGACTCAAGCAGCCCTCATTGGATGTGCTCCCTCTTCTGAGACTTCCCCAGATTATCCCACTGGAGAATTCCCTCGAAAGAGACTTTGTAAGAAGAAGCATGTTGACTCACCTGAGTTTGTCACGTCTGATACTGATTTGGAGGAATCAGAAGGGTACCCTAGATCCCCCTCTGAGGATGTCTTCTTTTCTGACATCCTGGAAATCCTTAGACAGAGGGGTGATTGGAAGACCTCTACCCCTACTGAGGACAAATCAGTGTATCTTGAGGCCTTTGGTTCCTGACTTTCCACCTCCTGGGTGACACCACCTTATGACCAGCTCTTGGGGGTCGTATCATGGAAAGCATGGACCTCCCCAGACACAGGGAAGCCTGTCCCGAGGAGGCCAAACAAATTTATGACCTCACCAGAAGATAAGTCCTTTCTTTCCAAAGGAGTTCCTGTTGATGCTATGGTGGTAGCAACAGCCACCAAGAAGGAGTTGTCTGAGACATTTTCCAATATCCATCCTCCTAACAAGAAGTCCAGAATGATGGATAAGTATGGAAAGTGTACCTTCTCTTCAGCGGCATTTACCTTAAGATCGCTGAATTATCTTACCCATTTCACTCGACTTCAGAGGGATCTCCTGAAGGAATTGGGAGATACAGTTCAGGGTTCAGTAGCTTCAGGATCTATGGATAAGGTTTCTGCTCAGCTCTCCACCCTTACATCGATAGTTAACTCCTCCATGTGGCAGATTTCCTATGCAGCGGATGGATCAAGCAGGGCAGCCGGAGCAGGAATCTCTCTTAGGAGACATTCTTGGATGCGTCTTTGTAACTTCACATAATCCTTTAAGTCTTCCTTCACCAATGTCCCCTTTGATGGTTCAACTCTTTTTGGACCTCAGGTGAAAGAGATCTTGACCAGGTGCTAGCAGGAAGGGAAAACCTTATCTGCTGTCGGAGTCAGTTTCTCCCTTGCTTCTAGACCCTATCCCAAGGGTCATACAGGAGGGAAAATGTGGTTCCGTAAATCCTAAAAAGGTTTCCCTCAGTCACATGGTCAACTCTCCCCTAGGGGCAGAGGGGGAGGATATAATGGAAGACGCCGTCCTCACGGCAGAAGAGGTCCACAACACCAGGGAGATAGAGAAACCTTCTCTGACTGTCCCTTCCATCTCCCCTGAGGGGGTTGCCTGACTGTCCGTCTCTGGAGGAAGTTGGGGGTCATCTATCATTGTACCCAAATGCCTGGCTAAACATTTCACAAGATTGTTGGGTACAAACCATAATATCCAGAGGTTACCTGATTCCCTTTGTTTCTGATCCCCGGTAAACCAGTCTCTTCCAGACGTGCCACCCATTCAACTAGACCAGTTGATGTGAAAAAGACTCATCCAAGAAGTCCCCACAGAGCAAATAGGATCCGGAACTTACTTACGATTCTTTTTAGTTCTAAAAAAGACAGGGAACTGGAGATCATTTCTAGATCTCAGCAAACTCAACAAGTCTGTAAAGAAATTGAAGTTCCGAATGATCACTCTGCAGTCGATATTTCCCTTTATCAGGAAAGACAATTGGATGTTCTCAATAGATCTTCAGGACGTGTACTACCACATCAAAATGGACAGGTGCTCCAGAAGACACTTACGCTTTTGGCTGAGAGCTAGCCATTTTCAGTTTTGAACACTGCCCTTTGGCCTCACTACAGCCCCCAGAGTGTACACCAAATGCATGGCAGTGGTAATGGCTCACCTGAAATGTCAAGGATTCCAGGTGTTTCAGTACATAGATAACTGGCTCCTCATTGCTACCACCAAACATCAACTGATCAGAACCAGGGATGGGACTCTATCCTTGTGCGCCAGATTAGGCATCACAGTAAACCTAAAAAAATCAGCCTTATCTCCATCTCAGCACATTGTATTCTTAGGTTCAGAAATAGACAATCACCATGTCAGCAAGACTAACACCAGAAAGAGTAGAATCATTGAGCAACCAAGTCAGATCTTTGATAAACAGTCACAATGTTCTGGCCAGGGTAGTCCTTCAAGTCCTAGGGACTATGGCTTCCTCCATTCTATTAGTTCATCTTGCCCATCTGCACATGAGAGTACTGTAGTGGCTACTATTTGCCCAATGGTCAATGCAGGATCTTCCCCTCTCATCAGATTCTCATCACAAACACCTGCAAGAAGGATCTGACATGGTGGTTGCATACGGAACACCTTTTCTTAGGTCGTCCACTTGTTCCTCCTCAAAAAAAATGCGGTTTTGACCACGGTCGCCTCCCAGATTTGGGGGGGGTATTAACTGGGTATGACGGTCCAAGGTACTTGGCAGAACCATAAGAACCACTTGCACATCAATGTTCTGGAGATGAGAGCAGTGCTATATGCATTGCAAGGACTTCACAGTTCTCATCCCACCGGGACAATTGTGATTCAGTCAGACAACATGTCTGTCGTGTGGTACATGAACAAGCAAGGGGGAACCAAATCTTATTCACTTTGCTGAGAGGCCTTAAGAGTTTGGAAATGGTGATGGACACTCAACGCTTTCTGGTAGCAACACACATCCCAGGAAAGTCCAATGTGATAGCAGACAAACTCAGTTGAGCAATTCTCATGCCTCATGAGTGGTCCCTGAATGCAGAAGTTGCGAAAGAGATCTTTCACAGATGGGGCCAGCCTTGTTGCGACCTGTTCGCCACACACAAATGCAGCAGCTACTTTTCCCTAATTCCCCATCCGGGGATGTCACCCAGGGATGCTCTAGTCCACAATTGGCCCCCAGGACTCCTTTATGCCTTCCCACCTTTTCCTCTCATTCCAAAAGTAATACAGAAATCAAAACAGTCGAGTAGTACCCTGATCCTCATTGCTCCTTACTGGCCTCATCAAGTCTGGTTTCCCTTCCTGTGGCCCTACCTCTTGGAGAAACAATGGATTCTGGAACCATCTCCAGACCCCCTGATCCATCAGTCAGGACAGTTCCATCCTACCATCCACACCCTAAAATTGACAGCATGGCTGCTCCATTTCCACGAATAGCCAGGTGCGTTTCTCTCTCACTTTCAGTCAAACACATTCTGATTTCTTCGCACAAGCCTTCCACTAGGAAGTTATACTCCAGCAAATGGAAAAGGATCTCTCTTTGGGCTGTAAACCAAGGCTTAGATCCCTATACAGCTCCTATAGAATCTATTTTGTCCTTCCTTGCGTCCATCTTTCATGAAGGAGCTGCAGCTGCTACAGTTAGAGTTCAGTTAGCTGCCATCTCTAATTACCATTTTGGCTACATGGGAAATCCCATCATGTCCCGCTCTTTGTGCAAAACCTTTTTGAAGGGAGTTCTCCTTCTCAGGCCTCTAATCAAACAGCCACCAGAACCCTGGGACCTAAACTTAGTTCTCACATCCTTAATTTATTCTCCCTTTGAGCCCTCTTCTTCATCGGATCTGAACTTATTATCTTGGAAAACAGTATTCTTAGTAGCCATAACCTCTGCTAGGAGAGTCTCAAAATTGCAAGCTCTTACTATTCAACCTCCTTACATTGTTTTCCACAAGGATAGAGTCTCACTTAGGACTAACCCTTCCTTTCTTCCCAAGGTATGTTCAGAACATAATCTTAACACTACTATTGAGCTACCAGTGTTTTTTTCCAAATCATTCTAATAAATCTGAATACAGGCTACACCAGTTAAATGTCCTCAGAATTCTCAGGTTTTGCCTACACAGGACTAAAGAATTTAGAAAATCAGATCAATGATTTGTCTCCTTTTCGGACAAAAATAAAGGCTTGCCTGTTTCTAAGGTTACCCTTTCAAAATGGCTTTCAGATTGCATTTCCTTTGCTTATCAGACTGCTGACAAACAGTTACCCAACAAGGTGAAAGGCCGTTCTACAAGGGCAGTATCAGCTTCATATGCCTTTAGATCTAGGCTCCCGATTGATACTATTTGTGCAGCAGCTACTTGAGCAAGACCACATACCTTTGTCACTCATTACAATTTGGATTTGGCCTCCTGGGACAGGTCATCCTTTGGGTCCACTGTGCTGAAGAGTCTCTTCGCTTGAGCCACCTGGGATAAAGGTGCTAGGGACGCTGTCCCATCCAGCAAGAATTACGGCGAGATAGAACTACATAACATAAAGAAGTTATATACTTACCATAATGTTCCATGTCTGTAGTCCATCTCGCCTGCATTTTTGCGTCCCTCCCTCCTGCCCCCTTCCTGTTCCTGGAGGATCTGGTGGACTATACTTATGGTGTCTGACCTGGTTGTAGTTGTTGTCCATCTGGCATGGATAATATTACGCAATGTTTTGTCTGTATGTACACAGTTATTGATAGTTTCATAACTATTAGGTACTTATTGCTTTCTTGCAAACAAGATCTGACCAACTACCGTGAGGCACCATGGGATAGGGGTTAGCCTCGAGCCAGTAAAAGCTCTCCAGCTTTAGTATCGGCCGAGTCTGAGCCAGATATCAGCTCTGAACCCATCCAACAAGAATGTAGCCAAGATGAACTACAAACATGGAATTTTATGGTAAGTACGTAACTTCTTTATCCTTTCATTCATATCTGCCTGATTCAACAACCCTCCCTCCTCCCCCTTCTTTGTTTCTTGGATTTGTAGGACCTGGAGGATTTCGACCTTTCCTTTTATGAATTTGTATATAAATGTATTTATAGATCTTGACAGGTATATGCCTGTTTGTATGTGTACATGAACTGACAAGAAATTAAGCTTGTCTGAGGTAACTCTAGGCACTAGTGCATGAATGCATGGTAGAAGGGAAAATCTTAAAGGGGCTCAAGACTGGATCACTAATATTGTTGAGTTGGATTTCGCAAACTCTAGTGGATAGTAAGCATATAACTTTCATTTAATCATTAGCTGTCTATGTGATGCATGTTTTATGCAGCAATATAGTTTTATTTTAGGCATATACCTAGCATACTGAAAATAAGGCCAGCCCACATCTACAAGGGTGATGACCAAGAACAAAAGCAACAACTTCAGCAGCAGCAAAACAAAATTGAGAAGAACAGGTTGAGGGCAGTTTGTGAGATGGAATATTTAGGCTGACCAAGATAGCAGACTATTTGTTGCATTAGCAAAATAAGTGAACTAAAAAGAGTATGGAAGTTACCATCAGTAGTAAAACTGGTATAAAAGTAGTTTTGTGCAAAATAATAAATATTTCTGATTCTGCAGCACAAACAAATAATGCAATGCATTAAACATGTTCATGTAACAGCTTAAATCAACACAAAAGGTAATAAATGTGAAATGTACACATTAAAGAGAATTATTAGTAATCAGATACAGATACAGTTTACATGCAATGAATTTTATATGCAGCTATAGTTTGAAAGTGACAGTGAGACTGACTTTTATGATTACAAAACCTAGTTAATGACAGTATACTGTAAATTTTACACAGTAAAAATGACAATTAAGAATCAAATTCACATACAAATATACAAAGTGAATTTACATGAACATATGATTTTCTTTAAAGCACAGCAAGATGAATTTCTTATAACAGTTTAATCTGCTTTTAAAGACATGTTACATTAATAAAACAATCTTGTAACACAAAGAAATGACTGGCATCAATGTTTTGTAAAATAAAGGAGACAATACAGATTGAATATTGATGTAAAATGATAAAAATCAGACTGTTCGTAAAGACTGCTTATATAGGTACTCAGTCATGACAGGAAGAACTGAACACTAAAGAAAGAATGTCTTTAAAAAGTACAGCTGTAGATGTTGGACATGAGAATCTCAGTGTTACATAATGCTATTGTGTTTAAAATGTGTAGACTATTATGGAGTGTGGTAGCACCATTTAACACATTAGATACATCAATCAAAGATTTTACTGAAATTTTATAGATCTGTTTCAGACTGATGCTACTAGTGTCTGCAGCATGTTTCAGGTTCAGAAAGCAGATCATGTGAGAAGTAAAACTTAGTGTTAATATAGGGCTAAGGAAAGCTGCTGACATTGCAATTTTGTTGAATGGCTAGCAGATGTATAGGAGGCAGATATGTGGGGCAAGTGTTGTGAGACCCTAAAAAAGACACTTCTTCCATAACAAAATCTAACAATCAGGCAGGCATTAATTATAACAATTATGTCTGTTAAGGCAGCTGCTTAGGATGTATATGAACTACAACTCCGTTAATATGATTCGTAGGCAGAGTCCCAGAAAACAAGCATGTTTTTGGTATGGTAAGGCATCCAATAAGGCTAATAATTGCTCACTCAAGCAAGGAGTCTGCAAGAGATTCCACAAAATAAATAAATAGGTTGTATGGTAAGGGTGTGTAAAGGGAGGTATGGGGAGAGGAAAGGAGAAAGAAAGCTTAGAGTAACAGTAAGTGCTGGGGTGAGAGAGGTGCTGGAACACTGGTACATGAGGAAAAAAAAACATTTGAAGAAACAGATTCAAAGCAGAATGGAATTGGATACATTTGTTTCAACAGAAAGGTTGACAAATTTTATTTAAATGAAAGGAAATAGATTGGTAGGGGTGCAGTAATTAGCTTGTATGTTTGAAACATTTACAGCTATTAATATTGTGAAGATGATTTCTGAATTTAGTCCAGAATGCTGAATATCTGCTTTATCCTCTCGGATGTTTAGAAATATTGTTTCAGTCTGCTAGGACAACTTTATAGAAAGATTTTTACCAACAAGTTTTTCTGAAGTGAGTTCTTAGCAGCATCATGTAGTCTGATGAGTGTCCTCTAAGGTCATATGCAGTAGATTTCATTTGAAGGTTATTAGAAAGTGAGGGACAACATCTGGAGTTAAGCACTTCATTAAGTCGGACATGACATAAGAAAACCAGCTGTGGTAGTCAGTTGACTTTCTTTAAGGAAATGCAATGATGCTAAGAAACTAATGATGTGGCAAACGTTATTCAGCATGGTCTGCAAACTTTTTTTATTTTTGCTGAGTTTAAGACAGTCAGTGGAAGACTGTATCCTAGCCCAGGAATAAGCACTCCTATAGCTAACGCAGTCTTGGCATCAGGGGTGAGGTGGCTGGAGAATGGGTATTAAGTTTTTAGCTGTTGGAGGACTTTTGTCCACTATGTTCCCAGTGTGAAGGGATAAAGTAAATGGGAGGCCAAGCTGAAGTCCTGGGTAACATACTATGCACATCTGTTTTTTTTTTCCACATGCCATTACAAAGGCAGAACCATTGTTAAAACGTGCTTGGGCAGATAGTGGCTCTCATATAGAAAATCAATGTGCATGTGGAATATGAAGGGAGGACTAATACACCAGACTTTTATGTTTATAATAATGGGAGTCACACCTGTTTGGTTATGTCAAGGTATGAGCTGAAATGAACTAGTGTGTTATTAAAATTCTGCAAGTGTCAGCTCAAGATCTAAGAAGTTGCCTGAATTCCTGGCAAATGACAATTTATTCTTATTGCCAAAGAAATGCACACAATGACAGGCCTGAAGGCTAGAGATGAAATGGAGGTTGATGGTAGTCCGAGATTTCATAAAGACAGTATGATGTTCTTTATGCTTATGCCTAAGATGGATTTGGAGTTGCAAAGGCTAGAAAATGTTGCCATGTCTTGAAAGTTAGAATATATCAGTGGGTCATATCCAATGTCCAATATTAAAGGAGACAAAGACAGAGATGTTTGTATGTGCAAAGACTTCAAGGTAATTATTAATTTGATGTCACATATGGTGTTGTATAATACAGTATACCTTGTCAAGAACTGAAGATGTAGTCACATTCCTAATGATGATGATGGAGACTATCACATAAATTGACTTAACACAGGTATGTTTAAAGAAGAAAAAGGAAAAATCTTTCAAGCAGTTCTTAATAAGTAGTATGTATGAAGGGCTGCTTTGTTAAACTTGTTTCTAGAATGGTATCTATACCAGCTATGTAGCAGAAGCATATGACCAAGTGCTCCAAGAAATTCCAAATTAAGAGTGCTACAGTGATGATATTCTAGTGATAGATCAGAATGAAAAAGTCTACCTGAATAACCTTTCAAACAAACAAAATGGATTCCAGTCACAATACAGTATCACCACAGCAATCTACTCCATCTTAAGACAATCTTCTCAACAGCACTAAAAAGGGGCGGCAGATGGAAGCACTATTTATTGACCCTTAGTCATTCAAAGACTTAATAACTATGGATTCTCAGAAAATATGTCCAATTTTCTAGATGCTTTTTTCTCTTATATCAACTGACCATTAAGCCTCCCACTATCAGACTCAAGCTCATTCATTCCTTAGCAATGGGGAGTCCCCAGATCTACTACAGCAAGAGACATCCAGAGGAGCCTTCTCTCAGGAAGACTTCTGGGGATTTGTGGGTTTCAGCAGCATTAGAACAATAAGACCATTTATGTATGTCCCTAACTTTATCTTTTGGAAGAGGATGGGCTACCCACATTACCATGGGCACTCACAATGCCTTCTCCTATGACTGCATGCTTTCATACATTTTCTGATGAGAGATATTGCCAGGTGATGGCTTGGTGGATTGAAAGTCCACCCACAGGATGCTGGTGCAATTGGGAGATCCAGGGAAGTGGGTCTGGAAAATGTACGTTCTGGAATATTGAACACTGTCCTGAAAGGACTCTTAGGCTCAGTAAAGATGAAGTCACTTGTAAGAGATTTTATGTTGTGGCCTCACATAGGTAAATGTAGTGAGAACTTAGCAAAAACTGCAGAGAATACCAAATTGTTCTGAATGCACCACCACAAGCACCAGTGCACTTCCAGGAGTGGTTTCAAAGCTAGTGCAGTACATCCACACCAACTTAACAGATCACTTCTTGCACACTGCATTTGTAAGTGCAGTGTATGAACATTCCAAATGGCTGAAGATTGACTTTTTGGGCCGGACAACCTCCAAAATAACAATTTCTGTATTAAGGACTATAATAACTAAAACAATGATTCAACATAGACCATAAACTATTAATATAATTAAAACTGTATATCTCTCAACTGTTCAATTTCTGCAGAATGTCCAGATTTCTGACTCATATTTTTGGTCTGTTCCTCATAAAATTCATGGCTTTGTGTCAAATTGTTTTGGATTGAAATCACTAAATAATGGTATACATTCAAGTTTTAGACTTAAATGAAAACTGAAATGTAAGAAACTCTTACAGAAGCAAATTGATACTTATAATTCTCGTGTTACAAATGATTTATTGTTTGGGATTGAAACTGAGAAAAATAGGTACTTTGATTTAAAAGTACAAATTGATAAAAAATGTGATGAATTATTAAATCGGAAGTACAAGAAGTTAAATAGGGATACCAGGGAATATAGGGAAGGCAAGCAGTACCCCTTACCCAAACCTAATGATCTTTTTTTTTATTCTGAGCGTGTTCCATACCAGCATTCCAATTCTGATGACAATCAATCCCAGGTTATTACTAACCTTGACTCCCCTAATAACAATGCTATTAATGTCTATGATGATGTTGGTCCATGGAGATCTGAAAGACTCCGTAACAAAAACAATACCAACAACCATTTTTCCAGGGGGGCTTATTATCAAGGGGGTATATGGTACAGGGTGAACTATCACTGGAATCACCCATAATGAATGAGATTATAAAGTATGAATATCCTCATGTGGTTAGTAAAGCAGGGTTTCATATTTTCAATTATAGTAGCCTTGAGATTACTGATGAATTTTTTTACTTATTTATGAAAGGTTTCAAATTTGTACCTACTACTAAAAGTAATCTCCCTCAAGTTATTATGGATTTAAAAATGTTCATTAGAAGGCTACATTTGCAGAACATGTTTGGTGATACTATTTCTACAACAAGAAGGACCCCCCCCCCAAAAAAAAAACAGTATTTTCAATCCCCCCATCCATCCCCAACTCAAGAATCTGGAACATTTTATCGAAGCTGAGATTCGAATAAAGGTTAAAGGCTTCAGATTTAATTCCAATTTGGACACTGTGGACAAACAGTTATTAGATATTTTATGTACTAATTCTAACATCCAAGTTATGGAACCTGATAAGGGAGGGGGGATTGTAATTATGGATGAAATCATATATAATGGTAAAATGCATTCAGTCTTACATGATGACTCTAGATACACCAAAGTTTCCATCAATGAAATTAATATATGTTATAAAAAGATTGAATTGGCACTTTTTTTGATCAGGGGGGGTCATTGATTATGACACTTATCAGTATTTAGACCATCCTCACCCTTGGGTATCCTCTATTTTTGGGATACCCAAGGTCCACAAAAGTGTGGAAGACCCCCACTTAGACCCACTGTGGCCTCAGAGGGGTCTAAGAGTTCCCCCATAGCTAAGTACTTGGATTGGAAGCTGAAATCATTATGGGGTGGGGAACTACATCTTCTTAAAGATTCATGGGAATTCCTTAGTAAAATCAAACTTGAACATTTTTCACAAGATATTTTATTTACTACAATAGATGTGGTAGACTTATTTTCTGTCATTACACATCAAATAAGTCTAACTTGGCTAGAAGAAGCTTTGAGGATGAAACCTAGCATTATGGAAACAAATATTTTTTTATGTACAGAGTTGGCAAAACTTGTACTTAAAAATAACTTTTTGTTTTTTGAGGGTAAGTTTTATCACTAAGAGTCTGGAGTTGCTATGGGGGCCAGTTGTGCCCCTACCTTTGCAAATATCATAGTTTCAGTATGGGAACATAAATGTGTACATAACTGTCCTTGCGCTAGATACTGGAACTTATATACAAGGTTTCTTGACAATATTTGTATTTTTTGGTTAGGGGGCCCTGAACTTCTGGATGAATTTATTACTTACCTTAACAAAACTACTGACTTCTTTAAGTTTACCTACCAAGCCCACACCCAAAGTGTCAATTACCTGGATGTTTCTCTGCACAAGGTGGATCATTGTTTTAAATCAACCATTTTTAGAAAGCCTACATTTGCCAACACCTACATCAGCTTCAACAGTGCACACCCACTTTAAAAGAAAAAAGGTATTGTCAAAGGACAATACATGCGCATTAGTCGTATGACATCAAACGAAGCAGACTATTAAGCTGAATGTATGGTTTTGGAACAAATGTTTTTGGAGCATGGCTACCCATGCGAACTTATAGCCACTATTCAAGCTGAAGTCAGGGAGGGTAGGAAAAATAAATATAGGCCCATTTTAGGTATGGGAACAAATTTTTCCAACCAACATGGCTCAAAATTTTTCAATGATACATTATATAATAGAGTTTTTGTCACGGAATTTACTACCAATGCCTACCAAATCAAAAGCATTTATACAGAAAGAATGGGATAAATTTTCAGGGTTTACAGATTTACACAATTTAAAAGATAAACCTATTAAAGTAGTATTTAAGAAGGGACGTAATATCAAGAACATTTTGGAAGTGGCTAAAAATGAAAAGGTTTTTACACATAGAAGGAAGGGTACTTACAGGTGTGGGACTTGTAACCAGTGCACATATATTTCTAACAAAGAACAAGTAATTGCTGCATCCAGACAAAAACATTAACTGCCAAAACTTACAGTAATTGTAACTCCCAAGGCCTTGTTTATTTAGTTGCTTGTTATGTTTGTGACAGTTTCTATGTTGGGAAAACTGAACAACATCTTAAGCGAAGAATATATGAACATATGAATGATGTCAATAAAGGAAATATTAACAATGCATTTTTTAAACACAATTTACTATGTCCTAATGCCAGTTTTTCCTTTTTTTTGTCATTGAAACTGTCCCTAAAGAACTAAGAGGGGGCCTTGGGAGTACAGGTTAGAATACAGGGAAACTTATTGGCAGATAGTTTTGGAATCTATCAGACCCCCAGGTCTTAATGACCATATATCTTTGGTACCCCTACTCAAACTCAGATCAGCCAAACTATATATATATATATATATATATATATATATATATATATATATATATATATATATATATATATATATATACAATATCTTTTTAGGATATCTATTTATTATATATTTTCTAATTTTTAACATTAGGAATTATGCATTTTTAACATGGTTAGCAGTTTAATATTTATATATATATATATATATATATATATATATATATATATATATATATATATATATATAGGGTTGCCACCTTTTCAAATGGCCAAAGTGGGACATTTTCGGGACACACATCAGATTTTACAGGCCGACACATACCCATGGTCAGTATAAAGGATAGAACTTTACTTTTATGATTAAATGAAAGCTTATTCTTGCAGCTGTTTAATTGCTTATTCTGTTTCTTGTAACATTTAGGTATTTAGATACAGAAATAACTATTTTATGGGACTATTACATAAAATATGGGACATAATTATGTCCTACAATTGCAGGACATTTGCCATTTTTAATATTTTTGATAAGGGCACAACTGCCCAGAGAGGGACTGTCCCTCACAAAGTGGGACATGTGGTAACCCTACATATCTATAGATATAAATATATATATTTTTTTACAAATTCACTTTTTATTCACTACATTATTTATTATATACATCACAATGATTGATCTGATTTTGTTAGTTTTGAACATCAACATGAACTATTTGTATAGTTTTAACATGTTTTATTATGTTTTCAAGTGTTGTGGCTTTAAATGCTTGATTCAATTATTGTATTAATTAATGGGTGTATTTAAACCAGTAGAAACTGTCCTGTAATTGCTTGATCTGATGAAGTCTGAGGGATACTCAGACAAAAATGCATGTATCTACTTTTTTAATTGTGGCTTTAATAAATACGGAGCTTGGATTATTCCTTTTGAACCTGTTTCATCTCCAGCATCTTGTGTAGCATACCTTCCTGTGTCCAGATATTTGTTTTTACTGTTTTTTTAGTTCGGACTGACTCCACTTGTGGTTCTAAGTTTCAGACTTCATATACTTCAGAAGATGCATGCTGACATAAATCCTGTAATTCTAGCAACTTTATAAGTTTATAAGAACAATATTTATAATCTGTTCCTATTTTTAGGCTTTCGTCCTGCCAATATTTTAGGCTTTGTCTAGACTTCTTGTGCTAAGAAGTTGAGAGGTAAATAGAAAGTATAAAATGGATAAAAACATCATTTAGGAGAATCACTTTAATGCAAGGAATAATTGCTTTCATCTTTTACATTAAATGAAGACTTCATCATTGCTAATCATTGCTATAAAAAGACGAAACTGGAGGATTTAAAAGTGGCTGGGGAAAGAAAGAGAGCAAAAGGCACTGGATAAAAGGAAAAATAAGTCAAAGAGACTGCACATTGAATGCAGGATTTTACAGAATAGGAAGAAGAGTTAAGGAGTCAGGTTTAAATGAGCAGTGCAAGGAACTTAAAGACGATAGTAAAATGGGAAAGAGCAGATCTCTTCAAGAAGACTGACAATATTGGGGGAAATGTCTAGATAAGCATGGGCTTGATAACAAGTAACTATAGGAGGGACCTAGCAAAAGCAAAAGATAAAAAGAAGAAGTGTCAGGAATATACACAAGAAATGCATAAGAAGGACCCTAACATTACTGATACATGAAATTGTATGTTCTCTGATCTATATCCAATCATCCTGGAAGGTAATGTTAAATGGACCCTAGAAAGCTGCAGGAAGTGATGGAATTTTAGCTGAGTTGTTTAAAATCTTCAAAATGATGGTGTTATGTTGTTTTCCCAAAATGTGAAACATAACAAAGGGCCATTTGACTGGAAAAGGTCCATTTATATGCAAAAAATCATGCTAAAAGATGTTCAGATTATTGAACAATTGCACTTGTCTCACCTGCTACCAAGGTCATGAACAAAATGCTGCAAGCTAGACATTAGCAATAGATGGGCCAAGAACTGTGAGATATACTGGTTGATTTTAGAAGGGGCATAGTCACCAGAGATCAAGTTATGAACATTCACTGGATAATAGAGAAAGCAAGTGAGCTCCAGAAAAAACACCTACATTTACTTCTGCTTTATCATCTATTCTAAAGCCTTTAGCTGTGTGAACGGTAACTTGACTCAGTGCACCAAGGGATTGAACCCTGACTACAACCAAGTGATGGGAAGCATCAGCTAGCATCCCAAGCACTGGAAGAGCCAGGTAGGGAGATGTAGGAGTGAAGAGTCATAGCCTGCTCCCCCCCCCTCCTACAGAGAAGAGTGTGGATAGAGTCCACCCAGAGGCATACAGGGTGGTATGATCTGAAGAGACTACACTTATGCCAAGAAGGGAGGAGCATGGATGCTTGGGGAACATATCCCTTGCAGAGGTGAAGGGATGCTTCCATGGACAAGCTATTGCACACCCTACTTTTCCCTTGCCAAGTGTGCATGCACTAATGCTAGAGAAAAGACATAAATATCTCAAACCACTCTTGCTGTCCACCTTTATGATGACTCCTCCCAGTCAGCTCTTACCCAGTAAAGGGAATTAATGCATTGCTGGACCAAGGGAGAGTTTAACAGTTAGCAGGCAAGTTCCTAGAGAAATGGGTGGACTAGATGCCCTTATTTGCCTCTTGAGGAATTTGTATGCAGGCCAAGAACAACAATTATTAACGAATATGGGATAACTGGTTGGCTAAAGACTGGAAAAGATGTGCAACAGGGCTATATATTGTCACCTTACATATTTATACACCAAATGTATGATGACGTATGCTGGGTTAGGGAAATCAGCTGTTGGAGAAAACTGCTAAGAGAAATATTAACCATCTCAGATATATAGATTATAATACTCCGATCTCTAAAAGGGAGGAAGAGTTAAAGAGCCTGTTAATAAAAGAGAAAGTAGAAAGTGTAAAAGCTGACCTTCTGCTTAGCATCAAAAAACTAAGATTATGTCATCTAGCCCCATCAAGTCCCCACAAGTCCCTGAGGAAGAAGAGACAGCAGTGACAGATATTTTCTTTTTTTAGGCTCAAACATCTCTGCAGTTGATGATTAGTGACATGTAATTAAACAATTTTGCTTCTTGGGCAGAAGAATGCTATGTGAAATCTGGATAAGATATTGAATAACAAAGACATTACCTTTTTCAGTTTTCTCCAACAGCTGATTCCCCTAACCCAGCATACGTCATCATACATTTGGTGTATAAATATGTAAGGTGACAATATATAGCCCTGTTGCACATCTTTTCCAGTCTTTAGCCAACCAGTTATCCCATATTCGTTAATAATTGTTGTTCTTGGCCTGCATACAAATTTCTCAAGAGGCAAATAAGGGCATCTAGTCCACCCATGTAATTAAACAATTTTGCTTCTTGGGCAGAAGAATGCTATGTGAAATCTGGATAAGATATTGAATAACAAAGACATTACCTTGTCAGCAAAGTTCCACATAGCTAAAACTAATTTGTTCTACCAATAACAACATATGGCTATGAAAACAGAATTATAAGTAAGGCTCTGCACTACAAAATTGGTGCTTTGGAACTGCACTGTTGTGTTTGGGGAATTCTGTGGACTGCATGAAAATCAAATCAGTCAATTCTTAAGAACATAAATACAGACTGCTCACTGGAAGATATAAGAGTAAAACTAAAACTAAAATACTTTTGCTGCATTCTGCAAAGACAGAGAGTTTAACTAGAGAAGACACACTGGAGCTGAAAATGATCAAATGCAAAGCAAGAAAGGGTTTACAGAGGCTAAGATAGATAGACAGCATTACCGGACCAATTAATAGGAATAGTTCAACAGGTAGAATGCTTGCCTTTTTGGTGTCATAAAATCACAATTCCTGCTCCAGCTATTCATTTTCCAATACTGACACTGCAGTGCAGTATAGGTGGTGTGTCTCCTGAATGTGTAATCCTTCAGATGAGATGTTAAACCAAGGCCCCATCTGCCTGAGTTGGTTACAACTCATGTAGATGTAAAAGATCTTACAGCACTTATCAAAAAGAGTGCAGATCGTGTTACATGTGTATGTGGGTACACATACGCATACATAAATACATACATATATATCTATATATATATATATATATATAGATATATATATATATATATGGGTCTACGAAAAAAGGATGACTAACCCAAACTTCAGTGCTCAGAAGATTATCCACAAAAGGTCAGCTTTGTAAATGTTGACATACTGCTATGAATGCACCAAGCAAAAATCTTGGCACATGCAAAACATAGTTTAAAAAAAAACAGAGTAAAATCACACAGTTTCTGCAAAAGGGCATATTTCCTTACCACAAGAATCTTGTAGACAACTACATTTTGTAGACTTAACAAATATAAACCAAATGGGGATTCGTCGGTATTCATTTCTCCATAGGTTTCCTAGCACAACCTTGAAAACCACAGTATTGAAATTCATAATCCTGAGACCATAATATCAAAGAACAAACTGCTGAAGACCACAGTACTGATCTCCTGGACTTGCATCCTTGTATGACCCATAGCACTCATTCCTGGGTTATCACTGGTTGGAGCATTAAGGATTCCAGATTTTTAGGCATTATGGTCTTCAGCATTTTGGTCTAATTGTAGGATTCTGATTTTGAAGATTGTCGGCTTCAAGACTGTGATCGTAAGCCTCAATCATTCTCTCTCCCTCTCCCCTCTCTCTCTCTCTCTATATATATATATATATATATATATATATATATATATATATATATATATAGGAGACTACTATGGTAGCCACGGTGAGGCACAGGTGGGGGGGTTTCAGGGGCTGAATATGTCCTAGAGGTTGACATCACCCTTCCACCCTCATTGTCACTGCACACAGTCAGTATGCCTACAGATACCCAGTCCCCAGAGGCCACAGATATTGGACAGAGGGTGGGAATATTGAACAGAAAAGTGTGGCAACAATGGCTCTGGTGAGTGTAGATACTGGCCATAGCCAGAGAGATGGCAAGGTTCCACACAGGCAAATGGGAGTGCTCGTAGGAGGCCTGCTGTCCTTCCACAACCTGTTGCAGGTGTCACATCATGGTTCACTCAGTGTATGTTTTGGGCCATCATAGAGGCACAGACATGTTCTGAAAGGAGCTCCAGATGTATCCTCAGGGTTATGGATGCAACATATTCTGATATCCGTGACTGTCTCCACCGCATTGGTGACACCCTGTGTTGGTTCACTGATGCAGTGGACAGAAGGTGGGCCGAGACATTGTCTGTCTTGGAATGCACAGTGTCTGTGCTGGAACGTGTAGTTGGAGTTGAGCATCTGCCTCATGGACATAGGTCAACATCCCCATCTGCTGAGAGTCCACGTGGCTGTGCACAATCACACTCCTGTAGTGGCAGTACATCCAGTGCTACAGAGGGGAAAGTGCTGTCCACACCAAGGCATGCAGGCCATGGACTCATGTTCCTGAGTATTCCCATGGAGGACACAGTCCCAGCAGACAGCAGTCACCATCAGGTGCTAGCACCACTTCTGACCTTGGACATGGAGCTGCCAGTGCAACTCCTAGCAGAGCCAGGGATAGCACCGAGCATGACTGTGTACATGCACACACTCACACACCACTGTCAAATGCAGGTCATCTACAGACACACACGGCACAATTCCATGGTCCATCTTGCCTGCTTGCCTTCCTTAGTCACACACATGCTGTCAACTTTTTGGGTCACCCTAGGCCTCATGCACCCCCACACAACACCTTGTGCAAATGATGATACCTGTGCCGCATCCTTGTCATTCTCATCATCGATGCAGGTAAATGAAGCTATGTGTCTTATGCACAGTGTAACTATATAAATTAACATGTACTTGTGTAATGCATTGTTTAGCCATGCCACTTGTAGTGGTTACTGACAGATACTGTATGCTGACATTTGTAATGAGTAATCCATATAATTTTGTGTACCTTATGTTTTATGATGTTGTAATGGCTTTATACTTACACAATGAAAGGTGTGTCATGGACCTGTTTATGTTTCTGTTTCAGGATTCTGTTGGGGACATCTATGGACACACAGCAGCAGGACAGCCATAGACGTTACAGCACAGGATAGACTGTCAGCACAGAAGAAATATGTCCTCAGCAAGGTACAGCACTATAGGTGCATGCCTCCATAAGTCCATATGTATGTAACAGGCTAACAAGGACAATGGCCTCATTCAGTGTACTCATGCATCCCTAATCTGTGAAAAGGTCTGATACCCTTGATAAGTGTCACCAGGGTTTTGGAAGCTAACACATCTACAAACTGTGGTGCTGGGGATGACCCATCATCAAATTTTCTATGTCCAGTACAGTCCTACAACAGCTTGTCATGTTCTGCATCCCATGGTGTAACCTGCACATGATGTGTGTCACAGCAGATGTGTGCTTCACATGTATGGGGGGCCTTTTACATATAGGGTGTACTGTCTGTGTGACATACCTGTCTCTCGAACATGTAGTATTTATACCACAGTGACAGTGTAGGTGTGTAGGTTGGATAAGACATGTGTTAGTCCTGTCATGTATGCACGGGAGGTACACAGTGGTATCTGACACCTCCCTGTATGGCAGCCATACACATCCCCTAAAAAGCATTTATGAGACAGACCACACATGTATGGTCTTGACACAGACTCCACAGGACATGTTATCTGCAATGTGTTTTGCAGTACCATGGAACCTGTGTCTGCTACAGTTGTAAGATATGCCTATGTAGTGACATAGCAAGGGGCCCATTGTACACAATGTCAGGTGTGATGAGTGCCACATTCAGTACGGCAATGACAGTCTGGGAGTTACATCATGGACCTGTCTGTTTATGATGTACAACACTGAATGCATCCCCACATCTCACCGACCACTGAATGATAAAGGCTACATGTATCCCTGTGTCTATATGTCCATGAGTAATGGCTCAGCTGTGTGTGTGGTGTGCAGACACTACTATATTTCCCAGGGGTAGATGACTTTCCAAAGGATAGTGTTGTGTAGTCATTGTCATTTAGCATTTGTCAGTGGCTCAGACCGCAACCAGATGTGTATCACAGGCCATCCTGGTTAACTGTTGGTTCTGTGTGGGATTCAGTTACAGTTCCTGATATGCAATCACCTGCTAATATATCCAGTCAGAGGGCACTGACACCAGTTAGAGTCAGTAGGCATGATTTGGCCTTGAGCATAACAAATGGTGTGTGGTCCAGTGTTAGTAGGTATATGACAGTGTTACTGCTCTATCCATGCTAATTCCTTTCATGGCATGTAATGTCACATGACTCAGAGATTTGGTGATTCCTCTTGGCACTACATGCCAGTTATCCTTTCTGCAACTAAGTATTCTAGTTGCTTCCAGCATGTTCTAAGAAAAGAGGCATCCAAGGTTTGTGTATAGAGCAAAGACAAACATGTTATGGAAGTGTAATATGTATATCCTTTGATGGTAAGGTGGGGGTTTTATGCAGGTATTCTGCAGTTAGACACTACCCAAGCAGTGTGTACTGGAAGGACACAATTACCTTGTGAAGACTGTGGAAAGCAGGGGAGTCCACAGAATTGCTGGTGCCTGCCAACTATTAATGCTGGTCTCACCGACACCACTCTCACATAGGATACCTTGCTCTGATATGTTCTATGTCATCACATGTGAAATGGTACTACAAAGCCGAGGATGACAAGCAGGACACAGCCTGTTTCTTCATCCACATAGCTCTCTTACATCATGAAAGGCTCTGTAGGCTTCACTTACCCTTTTTCAAGTAGATGCCTTGATTAGCAGCCTGGGCAGTCAGTTGGTTTTTGCATGGGTTACACCATCTGTTCCAGGGTTGTTGGTATGTCACTAGGGAACTGACAAGAGGGGGATTAGTAGTTCTGCTGTAGTGCCACAATATAGTGTACAATGTCCATTGAAATAGATGTCCAGTCTTGCTGTAACAATCAGCACACTGCCAGTGAGCCATTATAGGTGACACTTTCACAGCACTTTATGCATCCTGCTCTTCAATACATTACTGGTACATATCTGCATGACATGGCTGTAAGGCCTACTGCAGCAAACTGGCCACATATGCTTAATGTGTGTCCACTTGCCACATGTCCTAGGCATGTCATACTGTGCAGTTATGTACTCAACACACATGTCTGTGTTCCCATATCATATCACAAAACAACCAGTTTGCTGTCTAGTTGCTTGACAGGCATTGTACGCTTGCGAGGCCAAAGTAATGTCAGCAAAGCTGAACAAGTCTGCTATGCATGCACGGGCATTCACATCTTCATTGCAAGGTGTGCCTACAAACACTGTATATCAAGCTTTCAACCCCAAGGGTGTGGCAGCATGACCCGACTTTTGCACGACCTGCTGAGGTGTTGGGAGTGTCCTCACCTCTCTACTCCTATGACACAAAAGCACAAAGTGTGACAGATGTGACTGCATTTCATTACTTGCTGCCATGGTGTCTCCAACAGCAGTCATTACATATGGCAATGAGCATTATGCCAACATGGTCAGCTCATGCACCACCTACACCCACATCACACACATCTACATGTGTGCAACTCCTTACCAAACACATTGCCAAACAGACACCTCAGAACATCCTGCCTCTGGAGTGCACAGTACACATAATACTGCATGCACCACTCTCTCACCGATCCAACACCCACGGCAAAACACAAAATTACACCTCTTCACCAGAGGTGATTACATTGTGAGACACATTGATGTCTGTGTCAAGTGGCTACATATGGGACAGGTCAGAAATAGCTGTCTGGATAGAAACAATAGGTCTTGCCATACATTGCTGCAAATCAAGGAATATCAGTTAACATAATGTTGACATCATAGTTCCTGCAGGTGTGTATAACTATGGACATATATCACTGGCCTGTATGCAGACACATAACCATGGTTAGCCAGTCTGCATCTCTCGCAGGTATACACATACCTTTCGGCTGCAGTTGACACTCGCCTAGGATGATGGCTCCATACACATGGAAATTGATGGGAGTCAATAATTGCCTTAGCATGTGGTGTCTCGTCAGGGGATATACTACATGTCTGCCTGGGATGCCTTGCTCAATAGACATCAATGCTTCACCAGTGATGGTGTTCATCTCTCACTCCTTAGATTTGGAGTAACGGCCATGAGTACTGACACCCCCACAATGCAACTTAGATGCACTGATCAGGGAAAAGTTGGCAATGAGAACATCACCTTTATACAACATCATGGTTATGCTGCCACACTGTGGGTATGGCAACACTGAACCCTGCTCTGTGTAATGTGTCCCCACCCTGGATTATGCAGACCTGTGTGCAGTCAAGGACATCTGGTTCAAGGCTGTGGACAGCAACACAACCATACCAGACTACATGTCCATCCACATCTTCACACCTCAAAATGACAATGTTCAAGGTAATGCAGGTGGCATACTCATACTCATTAAGGACAGATACGTATCCAGATTTTGTGAAACTGTGATTTCATGGAGACACTGCAGGTGCCATTGAGTACAGGAAGGGAACATAATCATGCAACAGACAGCTGCAGGAGCAGCTCCATGTAACCAGACACCCATTGGGCGTATCTGTATGTACATGTGTCTACCAAGATATATCAGTACACTATGTTTTGGGGTGGCATTAAGTGACAACCACCTGTGTTGCTTAGTCATACTGCAGTTCACTTGCCCAAAGGTTAGTCTACTTCCTTAACTAAAATGTTCTGGAGCAGTGATGTGACATCCCCCAAGTGGAACCAACATATTTCAACATGTGTTTACCAATATGGGTAACCACTGCAGCCCCACAATGTGAGGTCCTCCCTGGTGGGATGTGACCACAGATCAGTGTCATTAAAACTACCAGCACTAACCCCCCTTGCAGACAGTACAGACATATATTTCAACAAAGCCATTTATTACCTCCTGTGGGATGGTTTACTTAGCTTGACTGCACCTCCCCGCTCTGATGGGATGGCATGTATGCAGAGCCATACACCCATGCATTTTGCCAGCAGCATTACAACTGCATGAACTCAGCTGTACCTGACAGGAGGAACACAGGCTCCTCATGGCACAGCATACCTGCCTGGTGCACAACTGCCATTATCAGGTTGTACAATAGGAGGTGGGCATTGCAGTGTGATAGTTGGGGTGAGGGTGCCCCCCCAAAATAGTGACACAACCTTCTCAGCTACAACAACCACATAGTGTTGTGATGTTGTGCAGGCACTTTAAGTGACAAACTTAGCCACCCTCATAAAGCAGAACAACAACACACAGTGTAGTTACATGTGTAACCTCAAAGCACAGGCCCAGATTGTCAGTGAACTCATACTTAATGATGCCATATAGAATGGGTCTGCACCCATAGCTGACTTGTAGTCCCACATGTTCTGCTTCAACTTTAGTCCCCTGTCCCCACCACATGTAACACATGAGATTCCTATAACCTGTCCCATAACTTCTGTATCTATAGAGCAGGTCATAAATGGCCTCTCTGCAGTGGATACACAGCATCTATTGGACATGCTAACATCCCAGGCTGCATCCTACATGGGATGTGTCATGGATTACTAACATCATTGGGAACACCTTGCAATCATACTGAAACCACTGGCTGAACCCTATCTGACCGATCAATGGCAACTATTATACCCCTGCACAGAGGTGGTGCATGCACTGACCACTAGAACTATAGACCTCTTTGCCTGAGTATTCATATCTATATGGCCATAGGGACAATCATCATGGAGCTTATGAAAGGCATAATAATGTGGTGAGACTGTTGCACTGGAGATTGTGCAAACATTATGGTATTGAAGTAGCTAAAAAACACTGGAAACATGAGCCACAAAGCATCATTGAAAATGATGAAGTTTATATCACATGAGATCACCCATTACCAACAGTTCAAAAGATAGATGCTAGAAAACCAGATATAGTGGTCCAAGAAAAGAAAACAAAAGTAGCATTGATCATTGAAATCACCACACTCCAGTGACTACAGTGTCTTGCATACAGAGAGAGAGAGACACAAACTCATAAAATATCAGGATCTGCAGTCAGAAATTAGAACAATGTGGAAGAAAGATACCCAGACAGTTCCATTAATAGTAGGAGCAATGGGTCTTATAAAAAATAATCTACAATCATATTTAAATATGTTACTAATCCATGTAACCCTGTACGAATTGCAAAAGGAGTCATTACTGGGCACATTATGGGTGCTGCAAAGAGCACTTTTGGCTGACATCAAAGATTGAAACAATACTAATTTCATGAACTTTAATTGTACTTTGACTTAGGAATGGGGTCCATTCCCATTATGGTAATAGAAACCCATTCAGAAAAGAGCATATCAGCACACATATATGTGATCTACACGCAGTTGACTGTACACAGTTTGGATGTCTGATAGGGGGATCGTGACTGTTAAACATGATGGACATTTCTGAGGCAGTCACCAAGGACCTAGGTGAGGGGACATCAGGGTATATATACCCCTGGACTGAGCCAAGTCATCTGACTATATCCCCCACTCAGGTATCATGTACAAAGCACCCACTTAGGCATCCATGGTATTATCATTGTAGAGGGCACGTAGTGGCCCATTGATGACACACATTCTCAACGTAGGGACATCGGCCTCCAATTGCTGATCTGTAAGCTGTAGTGTTCAACGGGCTCAGTCCTTAGTCCTCTACTGCTTGGAATCCATTTAACCATGATACAAGCAAATACTGACTGTCTGTGGCTAACAGTGTTGGCTGATGCCTGCAAAGTGTGAGCACTCATGGAGTCTGTGGCTTATGTCAATATCCTACAAGAGGGTATTGATGAACAAATGCCTGTTGACACAGTAATGGTCATAAACTCCATGCAAATATATATGTAGTATCATTTCCATCACTAACACCTTATGTACCTGTTAAGTAGGACATCAGTCGGAACATGTGATGTACATACCTAGGGGTGAAAGAACTGGGCACACAGAGATGGCCGCACAGGTTTACACCTAATGTGACTGAGATCACCATATCTCCTCAGTGGCATGATGGGAATCATGTGTCAAAGCTGAGGGCACAATCACCCATAATTGACATACTTATAACCTCCACATACTCTTCCCACAGCATGCCAATATCTGAGTCCAATGGCCATTTAGTAATGGACCTTTCCAAGCAGTACTGGCACTTGCACACAACAGTATGGTCCTCACAAGGAAACTTCACGCCTTCAGCATGTGTTCAATGGGGATCATCTGAAATAAGTGTCATTGTTGCCTGCAGCATATACACTACTCAGAGGTGATCTCTGTCTTGCATACGGGGCAGTGTGAAACTGTGCTTGACTGTAAATGTTGTATATCTGTAGGTGGCATAATACATGGATTATTCACTGTACAGACATTAACCTAGTATGTGATGTTAATAATACATGCTGGTGGGAGAGATTTGTCTAGCAGATTTTAACCCACCTTTGCAATAGAGCCCTGGGTAATGGCAAGCAGAGCACCTCAGTGCACCTCAGCACACACCATCTGTATGACTGGCTGGGCAACTGTCATTTCACCACAGGGCTTCTGCCTGCATCCTTCTTAGACTGGGGAAATATGTGCTGATCATGTAAATAAGGGTATACAGTTGTCTAAGATTGTGATGGCTGTAAGGCCTATATGCTAGTGAGGTTCAAGCATCCTATGGTTCCATAAGCTGATGTAGATTGCTCTAACAGCCACACACACAAACATGGCTACATCGAGGATAGTACCACTTCCAATTACTGCTTACAGGACATGGCATGACACACACATAGTTCAAGTTGGCTATATGTAGATTAGTACACTTAACTATTTAATGATACACACATCAAATCACAGTATGCGATGCACGCAACACACCTCATGTCTGATAGTACTGTCAGTTTAGGACTTATGATGCTTGATGACATCAGCAGGCCAAGTTATGGTGAGGCGTTGGGAAGGCCACATCACTAGCTACAACTAAAATTCTGCAAAACCTTACCTCTTTATAAGTTTCTGAGGTGATCATAATTATGCCATATGGGCACACACACACACACACACACACACACACACACACACACACACACACACACACACACACACACACACACACACACACAAACACACACACACACACACACCAAGTGGCCTACAGTGAGATTAAAACCCGTATCTAACTAGTCTTGCACACTATAGATTACAGTACTTATTGCATGCACCACAGTTTAAGTCAGATGCATTCCGTAAAATGGAGAACATTGATATCTGTGCAGTGACTGTGACCTGGTTCAAGGCTCCAGAGAGTACCCCTGCATTACCAGGCTATAACTCATACCACACTTTTTGGCCACCTAACCTGGACCGGAACACGAAAGGCAGAGGTGTGTCCATATTCATTAAGGATATCCACACCTCCAGGTTAGTTGCTCAGCATAATGCGTCTGAGGATATCCAAAGGCAACTAACTCTGGGCAAAACTGCAATCCAAATTGTAGCTTGCTACAGATCCCCCACCAATCCCCAGGATTCCCACTCCTCTTTTCTTGATATACTGGAAAATATTAGGGTTCAACCAAACACCCTAATATTGGGCAATTTCAACTACCCCACCATTAACTGGGAAAACTACTCATGTACCAACTCCTTCACTCAATGTTTTCTGGAATTCATAAATTCTAATGCCCTGGATCAACTTATCCACACCCCCACCAGGGGCAACAATATCCTAGACCTAGTCATTACCAACATGAGTGACCAGTGTTCCACACCTAAAGTAATCTCCTCATTGGTCAGATCTGACCATAAGCTAATCACCCTAGATATCCACATCCTGCCCCCACCCCCCATTAAGGAAACCACAGTAAAAAATTTCTCCAAAGCCAACTTCATGCTTCTTAAGACAGAAGTGGTGAACTTCATGACACCCATGCAGATGAACAATACAGTTACGACTGCTGAATCCTACACAAATGCACTCTATAAGCACTTACACGAGTGCATGGATCGTGCTATCCCAAACAGAACCAAGACACTATCCTCCAAAAAAAGAAAGCCAATCTGGTGGTCCCCTGCCATAAACAAACTCTACAACAGAAGGAAGAAACTGTTGCAAAAGAGAGTAAAATCCCATAAGTGGAGGAGCTCCCTGGTCAGCCTCAGTAAAAAGCTGAGATCCCTTATAAGATCCTCCAAAGCTAGCTATGAAAACAAAATCACCACTGATTCTAGAGACAACCATAAAGCATTCTATAGCTATGTCAAGAAACTCAATGGTAACACAAAGATCTGCTCTGAGTTGCAGCACAATGGCATGAAAATTACAGAACCAACTGATATTGCCAACATCCTGGCAGATAGGTTCAGTGCTAATTACCCCCCTCTCACCCCCTAAAGGGCCCATATCTATACAGGAAGAATGCAGAGTCCTTGTAATCACAACTACACAGGTAAAAGCTGCACTCTCTAAAGCCAAAAACACAGCATCCATGGGACCAGGCAACATCCCAGGCTGCGTTTTATATGAACTTCAGAATTAACTGACTCCCCCCATAAGCACCATGTTCAATCATAGCCTCACATCAGGCTTTGTGCCCACTGAATGGTGAACAGCAACAGTTATCCCACTCCAGAAAGGGGGAGCCACCCCTGATCTCAGGAACTATCGCCTATTAGCCTGATGAGCCTGGGCTGTAAGGCCATGAAATGTATCATCATGGAACTCATAAACAAAGACAATGGTAACCTCTAAACTCTGGACCCACCCAGTTTGGGTTTGTGAAAGGCAGATCATGCCTCCTGAACCTGATCGACTTCTTTGAGGCAGTCACCAAAGCCATAGACGAGGGTAAGGTGGATCACACAGCCTATCTTGACCTCGCCAAGGCTTTCAACACCATCCCCCATTCTAGAATTATAGCTAAACTCACTCAACTAGGTATAAATCCTATATCACAAGATGGGTTGCCAACTGGCTCACTGACAGAACCCACACTGTAAAAGTTGCAGACTCCAAATCTGACTTCAAACCAGTGACAAGTGGACTACCACAGGGTTTAGTCCTGGGACCTCTCCTGTTTGGTATCTCTGAAGTACAGGCTAACACAAAAGGCCTTTGGCTAATGAAGTTCACATATGGCTGCAAACTAGGAGCCATAGTCGAGTCCCCAAATGATGTGGACATCCTACTGAAGGGCCTCCCTGAGACAGATGTCTGGTGTCAGAGGCATGGCCTCAAGCTCAATGCCATAAAAGTGCATTGTCATCCCCTTTGGTAAAAACTAAGTACTCATGAACTACCACATAGGCAGCAGTCTACTTAATGCAGAATGTGTGATAAAAGACCTTGAGACCCAGGTGGACACTAGTCTCTCCTTTGATAATCACATCGCCACAGTAGTCAGGAAATCCTTTCACATGGCACACTTCATCACAAAATGTTTTTTATCCAGGAAAAAGAGGTCATTTTTCCCCTCTACTCGACACTCATTAGACCCATTATAGAGTACAATGCCCCTTTTGGAATGTACCTCACAAGTCATCTAAAGCAGCTGGAAAGGCCACAGAAGTACCTCACAAAGAGGATTACTGGCCTCAAAAATATGTCCTACACTGACCATCTCAAAAAACTCCAGCTTTACTCCGTAGCATATCACCTACTCTGAGGTGATCTCTGACTAACATATAAAGATATGTCAAACCCAGAGTTGTTGGACATGCTACACCTAAAGAAATCCCAATCCATCTAAACTACATGCTCTAGGGATCTAAACCTTGTCACCACAATAAACAGGACATGCTGGAGGGATGGATTCCTGTCCCAGAGACTTCACTTACTCTGGAACAAGCTACCCATCTATATCAAGCAAAGTTCCTCATTAGCACTCTTCAAGAAAAATCTTGATGAATGGATAAGAAATAGGAAATACACCCCAGGGATCACTTCTGTGGTTCTGCTCGACAGGGGCACTGGAAAATAACTTTCTTGGGTGGCGTACACCAGGGAACCTTGTTGGCTAGACTTAATTAGGCCCTTGGGCTGATAGCCTAGTACCTACCTAAGAACCTATGATGGCAGCTGGTAGTATTAAGGGAGATGACATCATCAGGTCTTGTAGAAGATGGCAGTTTGGAAGCCAGCAGAAACTTACAGGGCCAAAAAGTGCATAGACATTGTACTTTGTTAGCTAATGAGGGTTTCTCAGTTGTTTGGCAGAGGGATAAGCACACACACACACACACACACACACACACACACACACACACACACACACACACACACACACACACACACACACACACAAACACACATGGCCTGCAGTGAGATTAGAACCCCTACCTATCTAGGTTTGCACATCACTTATTGCACAAGCCACAGCTTACGTCAGATGCTACAATAGCAGCTGGTAATCTTAAGGTAGGTGACATCATCAGGTCTTGTAGAAGAGGGCAGTTTGGAAGTCAGCAGCAACTTACAGGGCCAAAAAAATGCATAACCATTGCAATTTGATAGCCAGTGAGGGTTTCTTAGTTGTTTGGCAGACACACACACACACACATACACACACACACACACACACACACACACACACACACACACACACACACACACACACACACACACACATGCACACACGCGCACAAGCATGCACACACACACACACACACACACACACACACACACACACACACACACACACACACAAAAAAAATGGCCTGCAGTGAGATTAGAATCCCTACCTATCTAGTCTTACACACTATAGATCACAGTACTTATCGGATGCACTACGGTTGATGTCTGTTGTATATGTGATTGCAGGCAAACTACTTGTGGATTACACAGACTAGGCTTGTGCTGAACAACATCTGTGGCCCGCAGAGTGATATTGCTTCGTACTGTTATCTGCATTTAATATCCTAGCAGTAAGATAACTGTTATTATCCTAGCTATGTGCCTACAGTTACCAGTATAGCTATATGTGGCTGTTTGCACTTGGATGGGCAAGCCTGTGAGCAGGGACAATGTGCCCTGTCCATGCATCTGTATACAACATTGTACATTACACCACCTGCTTGCCCATGTCTGTCTATGTGGTGACACCTAGCAGGCACAAGGGTCTGTAGGTAAGTGCATTATGTACTGTTGAGCCCTTACTTTGCATCCTTTGAGCAACGTTATAGATGTGTGATAGAGCAGCTTTACTCACCAGCATTAGGGTATGTAGGACAATGCAGACATCCACACACATATTTCTGTATATAACAGGAATGTACATATAAATGTAGCTGTGTTTGTGTATGATATGTATATGTGTTATGTAGATATATGGGGAGAGACTGAGCTGTATGTTTTTATATATGTATATAACTATATATAACTATATATATAACTATGTACTTGAGGGAGAGAGAGATAATGACAGAAGGATATGTATACATATATGTATGTATATATAGACATATCTATGCATAACAGGTCATTTTGACCAAGGGGCAACAGGATTGCGTTCAGATAACTTAAGTGTATAGGCATGCCCAGTCAGACTGTCAGTACTTATAAAATGACTACAGGCTGCACCTACCTGTACTCTAGTCCAGAATTTTGTGTGTTATGGACATTGACATCTGTCCCTGTTTTTGCAGTATTGCACTTCACTCAGAATGTCCATGGCATTCTCCATCTGTCTGATGTAATTAATATGTGACAGAGGTTTATAATGTTACACCATACACAGACTGACAGTCTGTGACAACACCAACATAATAATACCTCACATGCAAAAGATGCGGATATCTCCAGATTTGAACCATCAACGGCATCACCCATACTAACTTCCCTAGTCCACTGAGCCACACAAACTGCCAGACAGAGAGCAGTCATTTATCACACAATCAAAAGCATGCATATGTTTGTTGTTATTCCTGCGTTAAGTTTGGCATACAATGTGTGTTCGATTTCTAAGATAGTGCCCTGAGTTTGCCTGGACTACTGATATACCATTGATAACCTACTGTTCATAGCTGTGTACTAGGATAATGGCCCTGGGCCCTTTACAAGCCTAGTCCATAGGATTACCCTAGCATCGTTCCACCCGACATTACTTCCCAGTGCCTCGGTCAAGTAAAGGCACTGGAGTGATCGCTGGGGTGAATTTTCTATTTCCCATCCACTCATCAAGATTTCTCTTGAAGACGGCCAGTGAGGTACTCTGTTTGCCATATATGGGAAGAATATTTTATAGCATGGGCAGTCTCTGGGTTATGAACCTGTCCCTCCAGCATGTTCTGTTAATTGTGGTAATGAGGTTAAGGTCTCTAGAGCGTGTAGTGCATAGGGACTGGGATTTCTTTAGATGTAGCATTTCTAACAGAGCTAGGTCAGACATGGCTTTGTAAGTCAAGCAGAGATTGCTTCTAAGTAAGCGATATGAGACAGAGAATAAGTAAAATAAAACTCTCTGGATACACACGGCACGTAACTCTTTATTTAGAAAAAAATGTGAGCGTTTTCGCAGAGTCCTCTCTGCTTCATCAGACAAATTATTACAGTCAAAACTTCATTTAAATAGTGATGCATCATGGTGTCAACCAATAAATTCCATGTTAAAATCAATACACCAAATAATAATACTTAAGGTATAAAAATATACATATATATATATATATATATATATATATATATATATATATATATATATATATATATATATAAAACAAATATAAAAAACACATAGAGGCTGTATAGAATGTGGGGTACATTTCTAAAATTTTCTAGTTACAATATTAAAAGTTATATAAAAAAGCATAAAAAATACTAAGTAACTAGAGCATCAGTGCTTCAAGGCTCTGTTTCTAAGAAATGGTTTTAAAGAAACCTTGGAGTTTGGGCCAGGTGGTCTGTCTGCTTGGAACTTAATAATCCATTCTTGTTCCAAAGTTTCAGTGTTGTTAGTAATATTTCCACCTCTTTTATTTCTATGGACAATATGGAGAACCAGGAACATAAAAGTGTGTGTGTTCCCTTCTTGCATCACATGCATTGCTAATGCATTGCTTTCTTTTTGGTTTCTGATATCTCTCATATGTTCTAAAATTCTGTCCTTCAATAATCGATTTGTTTTACCTATATAATAGGCAGGACACTTCGTGCAGAAACTAAAGTATGCTATATTTGTAGTGTGACAGCATAGAAGTGTGTATCAATGGAGAAACCTCTGATAGGGTGCTTATACTGTCCCCCACCAAAAATGAATGGGCATGCTGTGCATCTCCTGCAGGCAAACGTGCCCATCCTATCAAGCTTTACATACTTTGGCTCACCTATTTTTTGTAGCATAATTGTCTTTTAAGGGACTTATTATTTTTAAAGGAGAAGGATGGTGTTTCTCCTATTATTCCATCGAGTTCTTTCACACTCGATAGGATATCCCGGTTGTTTCTGACTATGTCACAAACTATATTAATGTTACTCGCAGCATATTATTCTCTACATTTTTTTGCTGTGCCTGAAGTTATTATAGCATTCACATTTTCCATGGTTAAAACAGTTGCATGTTTTCTTCTAGTATTATAATAAGGTTGGCATTTTCCTTCCCTTTCTTTCCATTCTAAATCAATCTGCCTCTCAATATCTTTCATTTTGTATCCCCTTTCACTAAATTCATGCTTAAGAAGAGTCAGTGCTTCACATAAAGTTGCAACATCATTGTGTAGCCGCATACAATGAACTATCTGTCCTTTCAAAACATTTTGCTTTTAATATTGTAAGTAGACAATTTTAGAAATGTACCCCACATTCTATACAGCCTCTATGTGTTTTTTATATGTGTTTTTTATATATATTTATATATATATATATATATATATATATATATATATATATATATATGTATATTTTTATACCTTAAGTATCATTATTTGGTGTATTGATTTTAACATGGAATTGATTGGTTGACACCATGATGCATCACTATTTAAATGAAGTTTTAACTGTTATAATTTGTCTGATGAAGCAGAGGACTCTGCGAAAGCTCTCACATTTTTTTCTAAATAAAGAGTTATGTGCCATGTGTATCCAGCGAGTTGTATTTTACTTATTGCTTCTTCTTTATTATCGCTGGTTACTTCATCCAGAGTCGAGGACTTTATTTCTGTATTTTGGAGCTTTTTACCTCTACTTGGACATGGCAGGTGTCTATGATACTACAACTTATGCTGGGGCAGCCACGAATGTGGGGCGGATGGACTTCAAAATATACCAAACAAGGATGAATGAACAACTTGATTCGATACTAAACACCCATGGCAATCCATTATTAATGCAGGATATGCAGGCTATACTACAACAAACTGAGGTTCGTACACAGTTTGACAATAGGCAATATGAGAATTTTCTACAAAGTTTCAGAACACTTGAGAATAAATTATACAAATATAAGCATTTATAATGGCAACGCTTTCACCTAGAGGCATGCCTACAATTGAAAATTGCACCTAGAGGTCTAAGAGTACTAACTATGCCCAGTTATGGGCAGACATATCCAGACCTCTTAAAACGCTGGCAAAATTTTAATTTAGAATGTAGTGCCAAGTACATGCAACTCTTAGTTGCTTTCTTTAAACCTGAAGAAAATGAGTTACTAAGAGAAGTGCACACCTTACATAATAATATCTTTGATACATTCCCTGGTGAAGTCATAGCTGATAAAATTGACCAACTACATCAACAAATTAATCAATATGAAAAACGCTTATCTACTGCAAAGACACATAAAATCCAAAGAGACTTGCATGATTTTAAAATGGGAAATGTCTTCTTTTGGAATCGTGAAAGGAACTCACAGGAAACTCAAAGGCTACAATTAGGAAGTGGGCGTAGCCCTATAAACAATGAACAGCAGGTAACAAGTATGTAAAGCACTCCTAATGCACAAGCTACTAATTCCAACTGTAACAAAGTGCAACCTGCTAGTTTATCTCAAACAGTTGCTAACTCTGCATCTCTGACTGATACAATATTACCTACAGTGGAAAATATACCAGTAGTCAAACCTAAAAATACTTCATTACTACGCCCTGCTCACATAAATAAAGCAAAAACAACTACAGCTGAAAGGAGCAGCTCAAATGGTTTAAATGAAGCTTTTTTGTTAGTGAAACCACTACCGATACAAGGGAGGTCTCGCAATCGCTTCTTTGGCAAGACAAGGAGAACACACAGTGTGGACGACCAAAACAGAACTTGGAAAAGAACAAAACAGGTTTAGTTTTTAATATTTCTTCTATTCCTTTAAATGACTCACAGCTATCTCTTTTAAATAGAGGACTGAGTTTTGTCCCAGCTCAAAAAGTAGATTTAGTTAATACAATAAAAGAACTTAAAACTTTTTGGCAGGACATTAAACCTTAAGACTTTATTTCACAATGAAACTTCTGCACTTATTATTTTCAGGAAACCTAGTGCAATACCAGTAACTCTGGTATTGACTTGTTAGTTGACATCTGTGAAAAGCAACTGAGGAATAAATTAACTGAAGGAAGTAATAATGTCTTTCACAATTTGTCTAGCTCTAAAGAGCAAGCACTTGCAGACCTTAAACACTTGAACACTATTGAAAATCGTCCTGCTGACAAAGGCGGAGGGATTGTTATTCTAGATAGAGAAGTTTATGTTGATAATATGCAAACACACCTAAATAATACTACTATTTACTGTGAGATTTCTCATACCTATGTGAAAGCTTTGATGGACAGGCTACAAGTACTATTGTTTGATCTGTTAATAACAGGAATGATCATTGAGCAACTTTTTGAGAACTTTAAAACAGATTTTCCAGTAGTGCCAATAATTTATGGTTTGCCTAAAATCCATAAAGATTTAATGAACCCACCTATGCGGCCTATAGTATCCAGCCGTGGATGGGCGACTGAGCCACTATCGATTTATATTGAAAAAAAACTTGCATCCTATTTTAAATGAGTGTACAACTGTTTTATTAGATACTAAGGAATTTTAAATGACTTAAGTATACACCTTGAAGTGCTAGATGACCCATGTTGGCTAGTGACACTTGATATAGAGTCATTGTTCACAGTGATCCCCCATACATGGGGAATAGAAAATGTTAGAGAATTACTTGTCAGGAGAGATACTGAAGGCAATAAGATAAGACTAATTTTTGCATTATTGGAGATAGTCCTAGAAAACAACACATTTATGTTTGGAGATAGGTGTTTCATACATAAAGTTGGCATGGCTATGGGCACAGCTTGCGCAAATAGCTACGCCAACCTATCTCTGGTGCAGTGAGAAACTGATAACATCCTCACAGGAAATGTTTTTGCTAAATCTATTATTTGGTATAAACGCTTTGTGGATGATATTTTTTTGCTGTGGCATAATGATGAGTTTCATCTTAACCAATTCTTGGAGTATATTAACACTATTACTCCATTCTTAAAATTTACCTTTAACTAATTTCATAGGAAGCCTATCAGGAAAAATAATGTTTTACATAACAGTAATCCAAAAACTCCAAGGAAAGGGTGCCACAGAACCAAGAACCAGTAAAATCACAACAGGCACCCAAAGAGGCAGAAGGTAATAATAAAACACGAGCCTGTAGGTGTAAGCAGCAGCAGGTTTAATCACATAAACGCCACACAATACAAAGCATTTTCATCCACCAGACTTCTTCAGATGTAAAATGAATGAATGAAGGCTGTGTCTGCTTATATACCCCTCCCAATTTAATTAATAGTTAAAACAATTGTTTAATTGACACCAATTAAATCCTATAACTAAAATATTCGTGACAACCTACCAACTTGCCACAAATACAGATGAAAGTAGATAAAATCATGCACATTTTTTAAAAGAACTTTAAAATAAATATATAAATACTAAAGCCATCACAATGTGTTGGACAGATAAATAAACTTGAATCAAAAACCAACAAAGGAACTTGCAAAACAATATATGTACTTATTTTATAGTTTTGCAGCTCTCATTTTTAAAATAGGGGCAATGGATATGTATTCATTCAGCCCTGGGAATCTACTGGCGTCCAATAACAACTGCCAAAATATTTCTCTTACCTCTACCCTATTTTCCCACGCCCCCCCCCCCTCACATCACATTGCACCTTCTCTACAACAAAGAAGCATCATTTTGCTTGGGAACATGTCAGTGTATGTTTAAACAAGACATTTTTAATATCTTCGACTCTAATAGCATATAAATGCCCATAAATCCTCCTTTTGAGTTTATGAGTAGTTTTTCCAATGTAAAATGAACCACAGGTTTTACATAGGGCTAAATAAATCAAGCTTTCACTATTACAGTTGGAAAAACTACTACTCTGAATCTGATGGTCTCTTGACAGGATGTGTACAGAATCTTGTCTAAGTATATATGGGCATTGGGCACATGCCCCACATTTGTAGGTTCCCAATTTCTTACATGAAACAATAGAACCATTATGCTCCAGCAAATCCTTGAGGTTCCTGCCTTTTTTATATGTGAATCCTAGGGTGTTGGTAAACAAAACATCCAACTCTGAATAACACCTAAACCTGCTCCAGTGTTGAGTAATAATGTTTTTTACCCTAGAGGTATTCTGATTATAAAACATCACATAGTTACCCCCAAGGTTTCTTGATTTCATCCCTGGTAACGTCACCCCTGGTTGTTGTGTGGTACCCTGCACATTTATTGGTACTATCACACTTGTATATCCTGTTCCCAAAATAGAGGCAAACCTATCCTTTCTCCCATTCTTTACTTCCTCCAAAACCTCATCAATTAAATAGTTAGGATACTTCCTAGATATAAACATTTCTTTGACTCTCTGACTTTTGTCTTCGAAGTCCGAGTCCAAAGAGGTCATCCTACAACTACGGACAAATTGTCCCTTGATAATACTTCTCTTCTGTTTAAACGGATGGGAACTGGTGAAATATAGGTACGAGTTAGAAAAGGTTTCCTTTCTATATACATTAGATGTAAACTGCTGCCCTAGGATGTCTTTTTTAATAGTGACATCCAGAAAGTTCATATAGTCATGTGTAATATGGGAAGTAAAGTTCAAAAAATTAATGGTATGGTTTAGATAGTCTATGCATTCTGTTAACTTTTCCATACTACCTTTCCAAAAAATGCAAATATCATCCAGGTAACGTTTGTAATATACCCAATATTGTGCATATTCAGACTGGAACACAAACTTCTCTTCCCAAATCGTGAGCACAATGTTGGCATAAGTAGAGGCACAACTTGCCCCCATGGCCACTCCCTGGATCTGTTTAAACAACTCACCCTCAAAAAATATAAAGTTGTGTTTCAGTACCAAATCCATCAACTCTGTATAAACCAGAAAAGTATTGTGGCCAAGTTTTCCATGTGGGTGAATGGCATCCTGGAACCATTCTGACCCTGTAGAATGTGGAATCACATTAAATAAATCCTGAATATCAAGGGTTACAAATATTAAGGAATCTGAATACATGTTGCTATTAATGCTTCTCAAAAATTCCCAGGAGTCCTTAAGTATACCATTGGCCCTAACCCAAATATCTTTTAATTTTATATCCAAAAATTTGGCCAACGGATGGGTTTTAGAGCCATTGGCTGCCACAATGGGTCTCAGGGGTGGATCCTCCACACATTTATGTACCTTGGGTATCCTGAAAATAGCAGGGATATGGGGTCTGTCCACACTGAGATACTTAAAAGTGTCCTGGTTATAAAATTGTCATTCAGCATGTCCTGTAAAGCCAAATCAATCTTATGGTATTCTAAGTTAATCTCATTATTGGATACCCTAACATACCTGTTGGCATCATTAAGCATATCCATCATCTTACTGGAATACAAAATACTGTCCATGAAGACCACCCCTCCACCTTTGTCGGGTTGCATCACCCTCAGGTATCTATTTTCTTGAATGGATTTGAGAAGTACCTTTTCTTCTCTAGTCATGTTAAATTTACCATGCCATCCACCCCTGTAAACATTCCTAATTTCTTCTTCGACCTCCCTTTCAAAATTTTTTTAGCTGGGGGTGTATAGGGGGATTATAGGTACTAGGTCTTCTAATACCACTATTAGTACCACCATCCTTTTGCCCCTGAAACATAATATCTAAATTCTTTTTCCATAGAAAAATCCTCAAGTCTATTAAGCTGTCCACTAAATTACCCCCTGTAGAGGGGATGAATTTAAAACCTTTTGAAAATAAAAGAAAATGTTTCCTGTCAATCTCCTCACTGCTGTAATTGTAAATTTTAAAGTCATGTAGGGTGTGACATGGTCCATCCACAGTAATATTCCCTGTACTCCATTGGTCCAACATGGTGGCTAGTCCCCCTTCCTGGCTACCACTCTTATTTATCTCGTGCCGTTTGGGGGACCCCTGTAAAAATACTGCACAGGGGATTTGTGCCTTAACCTATCTGATCTCCTAAGTTCAGGGAATTCAGTATTGTGTGAATCCTGATGTTCCCCCATCCCTGAATCACTATAGATCACTCTATGGTCCATAGAGTCCCAGGCATTGTGTCCCTCTGGTGGAAAAGAAGAGGAATAAGTACTCTGTTGTGGTCCAGATTTATCAAAAAAATTGTTATTTTTTCGACCAAATTTGTCATTCTTAGGGTACGGGTATGCTTTTTTCTGTCTGTAATCCCTCAAATCCCTATCTATTTTGCCACACTTTTTTTTAAAAATAACATGACATTTTTCTTCCACCTGTTGCTTAATAATAAAATATTTTCTCTTCTCATTTTCAACAGAAAACTTAAGATCATTGGTCACTACTTCATTAATGATAAGATCATTGGTCACTACTTCATTAATGATAAGATCATTGGTCACTACTTCATTAATGATAAGATCATTGGTCACTACTTCATTAATGTATTCTATCTCCTGATATACTTGCCCCATAATCCTTTCATTTTCTTTAATCAGGGCTTTCATGACTTCAAAACCACTACGGTCAAAAATACTCAACAATTCTTCGTGGAAGGGAGAACCTTCCACTACATTGTTCGTAAACTTATAAAAACGCAATCCTTTGGGTACTATACCCCTTTTAATACAGTCATGCAAGTAACAATTGTCAATACCCAGAGTTTTATGTTTGTAAATTAAATCAGTGAGTTTTTTAATATTGGCTCTATAAGACACTTCACTGTCTTTTTCAACATCCCGGTCATTAAATATAAAGTTATTCTCAGTACCTTGGCGACTGGAAAAAGACTTGTAACTAACAAGCCATGAAACCAAAGAGGAAGATTCCGTCCATTCGTGCACTCCATTGTCACCATTAGTCATACTATCAGTCATTTCCACAGGAGCTGTCCCTGAACACCATGTTCCCCTAAAAGGGAGGACTGTCCATTCGGACCTTGGTTCTGGGAATTCAATGCCAAATGATTGTAACAAAAGTTAATTGCAGCTCCCTTCTGTAATGCAGCCTCACCTCTAGTGCCCCTCGACGGCAAACCGGAAGAAGTTGCAGTTACTTCCTCTACAAGCACATCAGCCTGTCTGCAATCCAAATCGTATTCCTGATTGCATGCAAGAGTGGATTGTTTTACATAACAGTAGTATGTATCCTGGTTTTACAAAAGCAAATGTTTTGAAAGGACAGATAGTTTGTTGTATGCGGCTACACAATGATGATGCAACTTTATTGAAGCACTGACTCTTCTTAAGCATGAATTTAGTGAAAGGGGATGCAAAATGAAAGATATTGAGAGGCAGATTGATTTAGCATGGAAAGAAAGGGAAGGGAAATGCCAACCTTATTATAATGCTAGCCGAAAACATGCAAATGTTTTACCCATGGAAAATGTGAATGCTATAATAACTTCAGGCACAGCAAGAAATGTAGAGAATAATATGCTGCGAGTACCACTGACTTTTGGGAGTAACATTAATATAGTTTGTGACATAGTCAGAAACAACTGATATAGCCTATCGAGTGTGAAAGAACTCGATGGAATAATAGGAGAAACACCATCCTTCTCCTTTAAAAATAATAAGTCCCTTAAAAGACAATTATGCTACAAAAAATAGGTGAGCCAAAGTATGTAAAGCTTGATAGGATGGGCACGTTTGCCTGCAGGAGATGCACAGCATGCCCATTCATTTTTGGTGGGGGACAGTATAAACACCCTATCAGAGGTTTCTCCATTGATACACACTGCTATGCTGACTGTCATATTGCAAATTTAGTATACTTTAGTTTCTGCACAGTGTCCTGCCTATTATATAGGTAAAACAAATCGATTATTGAAGGACAGAATTTTAGAACATATGAGAGATATCAGAAACCAAAAAGAAAGCAATGCATTAGTAATGCATGTGATGCAAGAAGGGAACACACACACTTTTATGTTCTTGGTCCTCCATATTGTCCATAGAAATAAAAGAGGTGGAAATATTACTAACAACACTGAAGCTTTGGAACAAGAATGGATTATTAAGTTCCAAGCAGACAGACCACCTGGCCTAAACTCCAAGGTTTCTTTAAAACCATTTCTTAGAAACAGAGCCTTGAAGCACTGATGCTCTAGTTATTTAGTATTTTTTATGCTTTTTTATATAACTTTTAATATTGTAACTAGAAAATTTTAGAAATGTACCCCACATTCTATACAGCCTCTATCTGTTTTTTATATGTGTTTATATATATATATATATATATATATATATATATATATATATATATATATATGTGTGTGTGTGTGTATATTTTTATACCTTAAGTATTATTATTTGGTGTATTGATTTTAACATGGAATTGATTGGTTGACACCATGATACATCACTATTTAAATGAAGTTTTAAATGTTATAATTTGTCTGATGAAGCAGAGAGGACTCTGTGAAAGAGCTCACATTTTTTTCTAAATAAAGAGTTATGTGCCGTGTGTATCCAGCGAGTTTTATTTTACTTATTGCTTCTTCTTTATTATCGCTGGTTACTTCATCCAGAGTCGAGGACTTTATTTCTGTATTTTTGAGACAGAGAATAGTTGGAGTTTTTTTAGTCTGTCCATATAGGACACATGTTTAAGGCCTAGGATCCCCTTTGTGAGGTACTTTTGCAGCCTCTCCAGTTGTTGCAGGTGTTTAGTGAGGTACATACCAAATGGGGCATTGTACTCAATGATTGGCCTAATATGGGAAGAGTAGAGGGAGACAATGACCTCTTTCTTCCTGGATGCAAAACCCTTAGCAATGAGATGTGCCACATAGAAGGACTTTCTGACCACAGTGGCAATGTGGTGGTCATAGGTTCATAGGTTCATAGATTAGTACTAGGCTAACTGCCCTTGTGGGCCTTTTTAAGCCTAGCCAATTACCCCATGTGAGACTCAAACCCTGTGCCTTGTGTCTGTAAGGTAAACACCTTGACCATTATGCCAGCCCCCCACCCTCAAAAGAGAGGTTGCTGTCAACCTGTGTTCCCAGATCTTTTATAATGCCTTCTGTGTTCAGTGGACTGCCATCGATGTGGTAATTCATAAGAACCGGGTTTTTCCCAAAGGGGATGATGACACATTTTTGGCTCTGAGCTTAAGGCCATGGTTCTGACACCAGTCATTGGTCTCAGTGACGCCTTTCTGTAGGATGTTACAGTGGTTATATTGGGAAACAACACCACATTTTCTGCTGTGATTCACAGTAGTCCAAATATCATGTTACCCCACTGTTTAACATCTCCTTTGACTGATGCAGTGCATATTCCAACCATGAGGCCTAGTGAATATTAAGGAATACATACTACTGGGCTGGGTAACTGTAGTCCAGTGCAGATGTTGCATGTGTCCAAATAGCCTACTATATTTACTTGTATAAATGCAGCAAAGCCATACATACAGTAGCATATCATAATAATCCTTACAAGTAGTGTGTAGGTTAGGGACTTACCTTGTGAATGCAGTGGTTGACAGAACTGTAGTTCAGGGGTGACTCTGTCTGATGCAAGCAGTACACAGCCAAAACATGTGTAGGTACAGGTTGTGTGAATTTCCTGGCATCAATTTTACTATATTTATGTGAGTAGGAGTAATGTGTCTGTCCCTAGGGCCCTAGGTTGTCAGTGAGTGTGCTAAGCATTGTCTCTTAGCCAAAGCCAGGGTGTACTGGGCATGCCTACATCTGCCTACAGGGACATCATCACAGAGTTCCTCCTCCAAGTCCTCCTGTGACTGTGGCTGTGGTGACCTAGGCAGTGGTGGGGGCTGTGTATCCCTTCCCTTTGCTGATCCTGCTGCAGCTGTTTCCGCAGGATCATATTGTGTAGTATAGAACATACTGTGAACATATATGGACATGTGGCTGGAGAGTACTGCAGGGCTCCACCAGATATATCAAGGCACTGGAACCGTGACTTCAGAAGCCTAAACACATGCCCTATGATGTTCCTAGTTTGTGTGTGTGCCCCATTATGGCATTCTTAGGTGTGCTGTGTGAGCATTTCTGATGGGTATCATCATCCACAGTTCCAGTGAGTAGCCAGTATCCCCCAGTAAATGGGCATGTGGGATGTTCCCCTAGAAAACATCTGGTACAGCTGTGATATGTGCCAGATATGAGAGTCATGATAACTGCCAGGGCTGCCAGCACACACATTCATGATAATCCACTGGACATTGCCCATGCCTGACAGTTGATGGAGTGGTACCCCTTGCAGTTGACGTAGATTCTAGCCTCCTCACTGGGCGGTGCCTTAATGTGTACATAAGTGCAACCTATGACACCCAGTATGTCAGGGTAGTGTGCTACATGGTAGAAGTGTTGAATATTGTTGGCCCTCACCTCAGTGGTGAGGGGAAAAGAAATGTGCTCACTGTCATGTGGTAGCATGGCATCTAGGAACTGGTGGAGTACCCTGGATGCTGATGCCTGTGAGACCCACATCATGTCCCCAGTTGGTCTTTGGAAAGTACCTGTAGCTAGTATCCTAAGGGCTATACATACCTTTGTTTTCACTGGGATGGGTTCCCCTCTGTTGACTCTGGGTCTGAGTTGAGGGCGGCAGAGCTCAGTGAGTTCTTGTAGTATGTCCCTGTCCATCCTGTAGCACCCTACAATCTCCAACTCATGTAGCCCCTGGAAGGTTAACCTGGCCCTAAACACTCTTCTCCTCTGTCTAGGCCTATTATCAACAGCAGCAGCAACACTGACGTCAACATCTAGCATATACAGGTTCAGCAGACCTGCAGCAGCCCCTAACATTCTCTCAGTTAAAATTTCAAAGTCTGTACTCTAATGGTGCAGAGTACTGGGGAAAAATCAGAATGTAGGGTGTATGCATACTTCATACAACTCTGCTGTAGCGCAGAGTGTGTGATTTGGTAACTATGATGTATTGCACCTGCCAACAATATTATTAACATAATTTCATGACCCTATTTTAGGTTAAACAAGGGTCAAAACTAATTAAATACATTTATTTTTTCTTTAAAACAGGCTGAGCATGGAAGCACACCACACAAACATGTGCAGGGAAGATAAACAAAACTTAGAAGTTAGTGGACACACCCCCTGTAATGGGACACACTCAGCCAGGTGGCACACTATGCAAACACACACACCTAAGCTGAAATGAGCTTAGAAGTTAGTAGACACACACCCCTCCCTGGTGTCAGCTACCTCCTGTGTAAACAGCAACATGTGTATAAGCCTACACAAAGGTGATATGCGGACATGATTACACTTTTCTGCTATTCAGTACCTCCACCTCATTTGCATAGGTATCCATGCTCACAGCCTGGAAACTACACACTTCAGAGCCCAACCACATTAACAACAGCACCAATGCACCATTGTAGAGACTCAACGTATAGCCTGTAATATATTTCTGTCACATACTAATTAATTTTTTTCTAATTTTTTTTAAATTTTTCTATAAAGCATGTTTATGCACTGTGATGTGCCATGCAAACATGCCAACCTTATTAAAAAGATATTAATTTAACTTATTTCCTTTCATTTTTCTGACATACAGGATGATAGTTTCGGTCATATGTGTATGTGGTATGACATTTCTGTCCACATATCTACATTTTTACAGCCCCTTTTGTCCGTCTACATTCCTGTACATGAAATTTTTCCATGTTAACTACAGACACTGACACAGGGACTGGAGAGATGCCTATCTCCTTGCTGGATTGCTCTACCTGCCTCATTTGCATGAAATTCATCTGCTTATGAGGTTATTTGCATGCCACTGAAGTTTCTGTGTTGGCCCGTGCGTGCATCCCGCTCAGCAGCGCTTACTGAATCTAAAAATATTCATGGCCATGTAAGCAGTGCGGTGCGATGTCTACACAGAAAATAACATGCAGGCTTTATTAAATTCCCCCTTCATTTTTAGATTTACTTTCAGATCCAGGAAATCAGCCATGAAGAATATTCTGTAATAATGTAGTAAGAGATCCTGATAATTACAATAATACATTTTTTCAACAAGAATTTAGTTTATAATTGTTTTTGAGAGGGAAAGAATGGGCAACAGAGTTTAGTCCAGAAGAAAACATTAGGAGAATGCATGGGAGATGTTACCTGCAGTAATGAGGTTCTGCTGGCATCTAGCTCTTAATATTGTTGTCATCTTTCTTCCATATAAATTGAATCAACCCAGCACATTTCTTTTTATCTTCTACCCTTTCCTTCAACCATTCATTCACTATTCTACAAATACTTATTTTTCCCTTACACTCATCCCTTAGTATGTCCATAATGCCATCCATCTATGTCTGGTGCTGATTCATCCTTCCCTTCTATTACAATCTCTTCCAATTCACTCAGTTCAGTTCCTTCTAATTTCCATTTTGCTCTATCTGAAATTTTCTTTACTTTCACATTCTTTTTTCAGCATCTTCATTCTTATAGAGTGTCCCAGATTTATGCACATCTACACTTCAAGCTGAGTGAGTGTTCACATCATGCTGCGGCAAGAGTACTAGCTGGCATTCAGTTAACAGCTCTGCACGCTGTACCCACCTTCAAAACAAAGGTAAGCAGCAGAATATGCTAATTAAGGCATAAGTAGGTGGAATACATGCTAATTAAGCAATTCAAAATGGTAGAGTAATTCAGGATTTATGGAAGGTGCCTATATACTCAGTATTTCCTTTTACCCCCAATTGCAATACTGTTTGGAATACAACCATGAACACACTTAGAAGAAAATGTTAGGGGTTGCAGCTGCTATCAATAATCTGCATGTGCAACAGGCTTTAATGCAAGGTGTGCACCTCATCAGACCATGTTTGACTTATCATGGACTTCATGATACAGAAACTGTGGAGCTGTACAGGATGGATGGGGATATATTCGAGGAAATATGCAATGTTGTGACCCTCACCTGAGGTCCAGGGGAAATCATGGAGAAACCATTCCAGTGGAATACAAGGTATGTGTAGCATTATGTATACGAGGCACAGACAATTTTTAGAGATCCACAGGGAGTTATATATTAGAGTTGTCACGGGATTCAGCATCAAGAATATTACATCAGTTTTCGAAATGCAATGCTCCAATATGTAAGGGAGAAATGCAAACCATCATGCAATAGTTCTATGCCATAGCATACTTCCACTGAGGTTTTGGGAGACATAGACTGCATACACATCAACATAAAAGCCCTATCTGGAAAAGAGGGGAAAAAGGTACATCAAAAAGGTTATCACACTCATCAACGGTCAGGTCATCTGTAATGCCCAAAGGGTTGGCTATAAAGTGTGTACAGGTAACTCTGGCAGTTTTCACAACTCACATACATGACACACCTGTGATCTGTGTGTAAGATTTGCTATGGGTGACTTTCCACAAGGGCAGCTAGTAGAGGATGTAGACTATGGATTGGAACCTTGGCTCATGACACCTATGAGATATCTAGACAGCCCCACTGAGCACAGATACAACAATGCACATTCTCAAACTATTAATATTATTGAGCATGTATTTGTCTTACTCAAATCAAGGCTCTAATGGCTAGACACTTCAGGTGGTGCCCTGCAGTATGACCCAGTCACCTCAGCCAAAATACTCACAGACTCTGCCATGCTGCTCAGCATAATTGTCAAGAAACAGCTGCAACAAGAACAACAACGCCAAGGGCCACAGTTTCCACCACCCCAGGCAGGGTCAGCAGGCCAAACAAACACAGACGAGGAGTCTCAGGAAGAACCAGTAGCCATAGAAAATCCTGGCAGATGCTGACATAGGCATGCACAGTGTGTTATGGCTTTGGCTAAAAGCAGAGGAAAGCACACACACTATCTAGGAAAAATCCTAAGAAGCTAAGCACATATAAAGACTAAGTGTAATGTATGCAATATTAGCAACCTTTACTTACTCGTGTAATGGTTGTGTTCTGTGAGCATTGGACAGTATCAGTGTCAGAAGGCACAACTTGTACCAGCAGCATTAACAGGAAAATTATGAACGTGTAAAGAAAAGATAGAAATGATTACCCTCATATGCAAGTATTGCATATCAGTATGATAAAACATGGCTGCACTGTACAGGAAAGTCAGCAGTAACTCATGAGTGATGTATGCAACACAAATATCAATCTGCCCAATATTGGGCATCATGCATTAAAGGTGCCCAACATATACACCCCAACAGTGATCAGGGCAATCTGTTTGTTTTCTGTTCAGTACAGCTGCTAAAGCCATAGCCCAGAAAAGAGACCTGCTTCAGGAAAGATTGTCTTACCTCAGAAAGGCATGGGGTAAGTATGGATCAGGTATAAATGCAAACAAGATCACAGTTTTCAGGACATCAGTCTATATAAGCTTGAATAGACATACCTAACCGTTATATCAAGCATATATGCCTGCTGCACTAGCTCTCGATCATTGCATTAGACAAAGAGTAAATTAACTTAGCTGTGTATGGGTTCAATTCTCATCATGTGTGGATGTGGCAAAGGTCCAATTGGCTATACATGCTGTTGTCACCCAGCCCTGATGTGGTGACTAACCAAATTCATCAAATTCTAGTTACAAGTACAAATTTATGTTGTGAAGAAGTAAGTAGCTATGGTGTTCTCCCACTACCATTCTGCACATATCTTTATTCATCCCCCTGTGTCCTACCCTCGGCTTCCCACCATTTTCACCAGTAGCATAGTTAGGGTGTGGCTAGAGGGGCAACCGCCCCAGGTGCAGAGTGTTCAGGAGGTGCAATCACCTGATCCCAATCTCTTTTTAATGCAATACTGGCTTTCAAAAGCCAGTATTACATTTGCAGTCAAACATGAGCACTGTACTGCTCCATTTTGGTCTAAACTGCAGCAACAACCCTTGCTACATTGTAGCAAACAGTTTGTTATAATTTAAAAGTAAAAAAAAGTTTACTTTTTTAATTAAAACTTGATTGCTATAGTGCTCTGTGCAAACACAGGTTAAAAAAGAAGAAATCTTTTTTAAACTAAAACGTGAGCACTCTGTGCAGACAAGCTATAAACTGGAGCAACTAGCTTCCTACAATTTATAAAGAAGATGTTTTTTAAAGTTAAAACAGGAGCACTATAGTGCTCCATGCTGCCAGGCTATAAACTGTAGGAATTGTTTGCTACATTTATAGCAAGCAGATTGCTACAGTTTAAAAGATTTTTTTTCATTAAAAATTGTTAAGGAAGGTTTGGGGTAGGGCAGTGAAATGGGACCTGAATGGCTAGGGCAGGCAAGGAGAGGCAAATCATGCATCCAGCACCCTGTTTTGTGTGCCAGTAGAAGGAACACCCTTTTTTGTTTTGTTTTGTTTTTTTGCTCTTCAGTGGAAAGGCTGGAGGCATAGATCTAACAATAATAAGCTGATTGCTTACAATGTAGTGATCATGCATTTTTTTTCTGAGAGGTTAGGACACTAGTTTATAGTACCAGCACAGGGTGTTGAACTAGCTATGCTTCTGATTTTCACCACTGTCCTATCAACCCCTTTTTAACACATTTAATCTGATGAAAAATAGAATCAAGCATAATATATGTTACAGATGGCTCATAAAAAAGCTTCAGTTTTTGTCCTCAGCATTTGCATGATGCTTGTCATCTTGCACCAGTGTTGAGTGATGGTAAATGGCATTTCACATCCTATGGCAAAACTGGTGAGTTTTTGCAATTGACTGCACTACTATGTTCATCTTCGTTCAAATGTGCTTAGCCCACCTGCACTATAGAAACAAACACTGATAGTACAATTGTGAAACAGTTACTCTGATTTATTATGCTGGTGG